>NC_060267.1:101232746-101341349 GCF_021613505.1 Equus quagga | reverse complement strand
CCTCTCCACCCCCTCCCCTCCGCCCCCTCTCCTCCGCCCCTCCGCCCCTCCTCCCCTCCGGGGCGGGCGGGGGAGGGGGCTGAGCCGGCGCCGCTGGCTCGGTGCCTCGCTGTGCACTCGGCCCGGGGCAGCCGGCCACGCGTTCGCTGCGGAGCCCCGAGCGGCCCCGACCCCTGCCCGCGCCCCCTCCCTGCCGGGCCACACGCTGAGTTCCAGATCCGGCACTGCTGCCTAGCCTGGGGGCTGTAGCTCGGTCAGCTCAGCCAGCCTGGGCCTCAGTGTCCCCACCGGAACGTGGGCCCAGAGACTCTGGGCACGTTGGGAGGGCCTGAGGGGCCGGGGACAGCACTGCCAGAAGGCAGGCCGGTGTGTGGGGTCAGAGGACCGGCCCAGCCCAGCCCCGGCCCCAGCCTCCTGCTTTGCTGACGCTCCCCACGGCTGCTGCAGGCCCTTGGTTGGGCACACCCGTTCCTGGCCCCCAGCTTGCGAACGGTCTAGCTTTGCTTTTCTCCTCAGTCCACGCGCTGCCTGTGACCACTGTGTGACCCTAACCAAGGCCCTTGACCTCTCTGAGCCCAACCTCCTCATCTCTTGGAGGGTCAACCCCAAGCCGTTGATGGGGAGCCATGGAGAGCCCCATGTCATGCCCTCGGCACCGAGCCCATCAGGCGGGGACACGGCAAGCTGCAGGCTCCAAACGTTCCTCACCAGCCTCTGAGGCCCACGGTGAGGCAGCTGGGGTCCGTGGAGCTTACCTGTTTGGCAGACTAGGAGCCTGTGCCTGGTAAGAGGCCGTGCAGCAGGCTGTTAGGCAGGGGCTAGCTCCCAGTACCCTCTTCCTGGCCAAGGGCTCAGAACCCCACCCAAAAACCCACCTAAGCAAAATCTAGCGCTGCTGGACCAGGGCAAACCGCCGGCCGCCAGGCAGCCCCCCCGGAAAGGGCACTGGCCCCAAACCCACTGGGCCCTGCAGGCCTGGACTCCGGCACAGGGGTCCTGACCCAGCCTTTCCCCACCAGCAACTTAGGGTCCCGAAGGCCAGTCGAGCCCAAAGAGCGTCGGTATCCCGGAATTCTGTCCTTCCATCTGTCTCTCTCTTTGCTGTCTTCTATCTCTGTCTCTTTCTGTCGGTCTCTTTTTTTACTGTAGTAAAAATCACATGGCATGAAATTCACCATTTTAACTATTTTAAACTGTACAATTCAGCGGCATTTAGAACATTTACAGCTTCCTCTCGTGTCGTCTCTTAGACCCTCCTTCTTTGTCCCTCTGTCTGTCTGTCTCCCTCTGTGTCTCTTGGTGTCTCCCTCAGATGGTCCACGTCCCTCTCCGAGGGTCTCTCAGCCTTCCTCCACAATGTCTCTCTTTCTGGGTCTCTCTGGGTCTCCATCTCAGTTTTGATGTCAGTCTGTCCCTCTGTCTTACTCTGTCCGTCTTGGTCTCCAGTTCCCTCTGACTGTATCCCTTGGTCTCTCTGTCCTTCTCAGTCCTGGGGCCACATTCTCCAGGACCTGAGGCCTAGACCAGGCCCTCTGGGACCTCAGGACCTCCAGGACCATCTCTCTTCCCTGCCAGGAGACACATGGCCCAGCGGCTGCCTCTTCACATCTGGGCAGCACCCATGGCCCGGAGTGTGCCCCACCCCCACCCCAGGGGCCTCCCTGTAGCCCAGGACAGGGGTGAGGCAGCAAAGGCAGAGAGAAGGGAAGCCACTTGCCTAGGGTCACACAGCTGGCAGGAGGTAAAGCCAGGAGATGTCCGGGGACCCAGACAGCGCTGGCTACAGAGGAGCAGGGAGGGGATGGAGGGGCCACTGCCTGGACCGAGAACCTGTCCAGCCCACCCCATCTTTCTGTCTAACCCTGGGCAGGCCTTTCCCTCTCTGGGCCCTTTTCCCACTGGAAAAGGCCTTTGCACTTACTGTTCCCTCTGCCTGGAATGTCCTTCCCCCCAATACCCAATGCTGGCTTTTCCTTGCATTGAAACATAGCTGAAATGTCAGCACCCCAGAGAGCCCTCCCCGAGACCTCCCAGATAACAACTGCCCTCCCTCAGTCACTTTCTCCCCTCGCTAGTCTTCAGAATACTTGTCCCTAGCAGACTTATTTTTATTCATTTATAAATGACTTGAGGTAAAATGGCCTGGTTAAGAACTCCACCACACACCAGCTGTATGACCTTGGGCAAGTTACTTCACCTCTCTGGGCCTTGATTTCCCCAACTGTAAAATGAACATAATGACATCAGGGTCTATATCATGGCGTTGTTGGGAAGATTAAATGAATTAAAATGCTTTATAATTACTTTGCAATTAAATGAATTGAAGTACTTTGAAGAGGGCTTGGCCCCCCGGGGTGGGGGTGGGGGGGCCCTCACTATCTGATGAATGAGTGAGTGACAGGTTGAATCCTTCCTTCTGCCAGCAGGGAGGCGGCCTGGGGCCAGAGGCACTGGGCCCTCCCTCACTGGAGCCTGGGCAGCTCCCTGCCCTCTGACGCTGCTCCCTTCCCGGCTGCGGGTCAGGAGGAGAGGCAGCGAGCAACCAAGGTTTGGCCTCACCTTGCAGCCCGCTGAGCCCCGGGCCTGGCCAGCTTTCCCTGAGATAAAGTGGAGATATTTCACGGTCCTCTGTTATCTGAGCCGGAGATGCGGCCGAGGCGCCGTCCCCTCGGAGCCCTGCCAGGGCTATTATCGCAGACAGAGTGCACATCACCCCCCAGGAATTTGGGGCCCTGGGCCTGGCCAAGACGGGGTTGGAGGAAGTTCCAGGCCGATAAGGCCGATTCAGAACGCTCAGAGGGCAGTGGAGTGACTCCCATCAGCTACAGTCTCACCAGCCCCCCGGGCACCCTGACGCCAGGGCTGGCGCAGGAACTCACCTGCACCACCTGGCCAGCCCGGATGGGGCAGGGAAGGCTCGCTGAGCTTCTCGGTCTGCGTCCTCGCTGGGTGGCCTCGGGGAGGTCACTGCGCCTCTCCTGGCATCTGAGAATAAAAGTAACAATAATAATACTCACCCCAAACAACAATACCAAAGAGCTTGGGAGCACAGGCTCTGCAGCCCAGTGGCCTTGGTTTAAAGCCACATCCGCGCCGTGTGACGTCCAACAGCTGGCTTCAGCCTCCTGGCCTCAGCGGCCTTGTCTGTAAGAGAGTTCCTGCCTCGGAGGTTGTTCTGAAGACGCTGAGAGCAGAGTCTGGCCTGTGAGAAGCTAGCGTAAATGAAGGTTGTTGTTGCTGTCACTCGCGCATAGCCTAAACCAACTGGAGCCAGGGACAGTGCCCAAAGCTTCCTGCACCCCTGGGTGCAGACGGCAGGGGCTGCCCGCTCCTGGAGCGTCGGGCCCGGGGCTCCCCACAGGAACTTCCCCCGTGGCTGCCTCTGAGGGCTGAGATGACATCGCTTCCTCAAAGAGTGGGCTCTGCAGGGGGCCCACTTCATCATCGCTCTGGCCTCCCAGTCAGCATCTGCCGCAGCCACAGTGTCTGGGGAGCGTGGGGGAGACGTCCGTCCCCGACTGCAAGGGAGGCTAGGACAGCGATGCCTGGGCCCAGCCAGACTGCTGCGGGGAGAGCTCCGCATTCCAGGAGGATGTGCAAAGGTGACCAGCAGCGATGCTCAGACAGAGGCCCTCCTCGCCAGGGGTGGCTCTACGTGCCGTCCTGCTGCCCAACCAAGTCCCGGGGCAGCGCCACCAGGCCCGAGCTGGAGAGCAGGGCGGTCCTTCAGAATCACCCGGGTGCTCTTCTTGAAATACCAATATCTGCATTCTACTCCAGAACGATTAAATCTGAGTCTCCGGAGGGTGCAGCTAGACACCAATACATTTTTTTATCCCCAGTTGTTTGTAAGGTGCTGCCACGTTTGGAAAACACCGCTTCGAGGGCCTCCCTCTGGCCTCCTTCTTCCAGCTGTGTCCCTCCCCAGGGAGAGACCGGGGAGATGTGCCACCTGGAGTGGACGTCCTGCCCAGGGAGGACGCCAGTCCTTGGAGCTCCCTGCTCAAACGGCCTTGAGCCTCGGGGCCTGTGCTGGCTTCTTCCCCTCCTCTCTGCCCCCGGGAGTGGGCCCCACCACCAGCGGACACACCGCAGGCCCGAGGGGTGGCCAAGGGCAGCTGTTGGCAGGTGGTGTGAACAGAGCTCAGACACGCGGACACACAGTCACTCCTTGGAACCCAGCTCAGGCCGGTCTGGTTTGCAACCCACCCGCCTCTGCAGCCTCTTTGCCCACACACACTCTTGTCCTTCCAGCCCAGCATCTTGCTCTTCTACCCGATGAAAAGCTGACCATACGCCAGGAACCCCCCACCTCCCTGCCTTCCCATCCACCATGAATGCTGTTCCACTTGGGGCAGAAACTACTGGTCATCCCCGACTCTTCACGGAAGGAACTTTACCAGACCCACAGCTGCCTGGCTCAAGACCACATCCCCAGCCTCCCTGGCAGCCAAGCAGGACCGTGAGCGTTTGAGGCCATTGAATGGGAGCAGAAGGGCTGCGGCCTCTCCCTTCCCTTTCCCCTTCCTGCCTGCTGGAGCGAGGACCTGGCGGTGGACACAGAGCCGGAACAGCCGCCTTGTACACCAGGCTGAAGTCACGCCAGGGTGGAAGGCTGCCCTGCGCATCGTGGAGCCCCATAGCTGGCCTGGACCTTCACATGAAAGAGAGATGAACTTCCCACTGTGCTAAGCTGTCACCTTTCAGGTCTCTTCATCAATAACAGCCTAACCTTCACTGACTAACAACCACCCTCCCACTTCAGTAGCTGGCTCAGGTGGGTCACTAAGAAGTGCGTGTGCCAGGCTCCCACGGGCGCTCCTGGGTCGGAGCCCTCCAAGGAGGCTCGTGCTGGCTCCATCTGAGGTGTCTGCCCATCCATGTCCTGTGCAGCGGCTACCAGGCCCCCAGACTCCTCTGCAGCGCCCTCTTCTCTCCATTCTGGGTCCTCGTGATGGTTCACAAGGAGCTGATCCTCCCTTCATGGCTGGGCCCCTGGCCCAGGTGTGGCCCCCTGGAGTGTTCATCCAGGGAACGTTGTGTGACTCAATGGAGGGGCCTCTTGATTTAAGGCAGACGGCCCTCATGGAGCCAGGGGACAGGGGCGCGCTTCCCACTGCCTTGCTCAGTGTGGGTTTGAGCCTGTGGCACAGAAGCCGCCTTTTAGGGAAACCTGCTGAGAATGAACCAGCTCAGAGGAGAGCAGGGCTGAGGGGAGAACAGAGAGGGACAGCTTTCTGATGACATAACATTTAAGCACCTGGTTATAGCTTGGCCTGAAGCCATCTCACGCCTGGATTTTTCAGTTGCAAGGGCCAATAAATTCCCTTTGGGGCTTCACCAATTTAATTGAGGTTTTATTACTTGCACCCGAGAGTCTTAGCTAATAGCATTTGTTTCATTGAGGCAACGTTGCCTACCAAGTCTGGCCCTTGCACTTCACAGGCTCGCTTTGGACACTGGGGTTAACCCTAGGGATCCGCCCGGAACCTGCCCAAGGGTCTTAAATAAAGGGGACAATGACTGGAATAAAATAAGCTCCTCTCTGTTAGTCACACACTGTGTGCCAAGCATTTTAGTAGCCCTTACACTGATTAATTCATTCGATGCTCAAAACGATCCTGGAGGTGCTATCACCCATTTGACAGACTAAGAAACTGAGGCCCGGCGCCATAGCTGGGCCCCAGCCCAGAGCAGGCTAGCGCAGTCTGCATGCCTTCCCCACCCTTGCAGAGGAGGCAGCGGGGCACACTCTAGGGGGCAGCAGGTTTCCCGGCCCAGGACACGTGAATGGGGACAGGGTGACCCCTGGACAGAGTGGTTGGGGCTGAATTACGTGCGACGTGCTGTGTGGGGAGAGGAGGTGGGAGGAAACTGCCAGAATTCGTCTTCCACTCTGGGCTTCTCCACACTTTCCCCAGCCATCTGCTTATTCCAGGAAGCCGCCTGACCTCACGCCTGCCGTCTGGGAATGGGCAGCCCCTGCCCCCACGGCCCGCTCATTCGTGACTCATCCCCACCCAGCCCTCCCCCTGGTGTGACAAAGCTCCTGGCGCTTCTGACAACTTCTGGTCACCCTGACCAGACACCGCCCAGCCTTGCTGTTCGGCAGCTCTCCTGGCAGAGGGGGAGGGCAACAGGGTCCAGGGCGCTCAGCTCAGAGGCTGGCACCTCCCCAGTGGGCTGGAAAACTAGGCTGAGGGGTCTCAGAGCCCCTTCTCTACTGGAGCAGCCCAGAGAGGGGAGGGATTTGCCTAAGGCCACACAGTGAAGCCCTAAGGGCCTGAAAGGGGCCCCCAGAACAGAAAAGGCAGCCCAGAGACAGGAGGCCTAGTCCCAGCAAGGTTCCTGTCTACTCTGGGCCTCAGTTTTCCATCTGGGAAATGGGAGAGGCTGACTCTGATTTTAATAAATAAGTTAGGAAATACGTATAGTAAAACATTCAACACCAGCAAATCTACCTTCCTAAGAAAACCTCTTCCAATCACTTTTGATCTATACATGGAGATATATATATATATGAATGTATATATGCATGACTCTATGTATGTATGCCCACAATCAAATTCTAATGAACATTTTTTCTGCTACTTTTTTTTTCTTTTGGCTGAGGAAGATTGGCCCTGAGCCAACATCTGTGCCAGTCTTCCTCTATTTTATATGTGGGTCACTGCCACAGCATGGCTGACGAGTGGTGTAGATCCACACCTGGAATCTGAACCCGAGAACCCAGGCTGCCAAAGTGGAGCACCCCAAACCTAACCACTACACCATAGGGCCGGCCCCCACTTCATTTTTATGCTATCTATTGTGTCCATTTTTCTACATCAAAACATGCATCTACACCACCCCAGTGCTCCACTGTCTGTTGTAACCGCAGCCTATGTATCGGACTCTCCATTGATCATTTCCAATTTTCTTCACTATATCAAATGATTTGAAGAATATCCTTGAATCTGTATTTTTGGGCACTTGTTCACTTCCAAGAAGTTAC
This sequence comes from Equus quagga, assembly GCF_021613505.1. Classification (NCBI taxonomy): domain Eukaryota; kingdom Metazoa; phylum Chordata; class Mammalia; order Perissodactyla; family Equidae; genus Equus; species Equus quagga. The sequence continues at coordinate 101,334,355 of NC_060267.1, read as the reverse complement.
AAGGGCAAAAGGCAAGTATATTTTTAAATACATATACTGCCAAAGGGCCCCGAGAAGTTGTACAAATTTCCTCCCACCCACACTGCGTGAGATGGTTGTTTTAGGCACCACCCCTGGGCCGTCCGCCTTCCTAGATTTTAGTCAATCTGTTAGGCGGAAATGGTATCCCGTTATCTGCCATGTGTCATCCTTTTAAATGTTCACCAGCCATTTGCGTTTCTTCTGCGAACTCGTGTACGTGCTCATTTTCACTGTTGAAGTTCCGCCTTACCGTCACGATTTTTAAGAATTCTTTGTATGGTAGGAGCGCCGGCCCTTCGTCTCCCAAGTACGTGCTGCAGACACCTCTCTTTTAACTTCGGTTATGTGTTGTTTTACGTATAGAGCTTGTACAATTTGATATAGAAAAGCTTGCCAGTCTTCTTCTTTGCTTTTGGAAAGGCTCCCCGTCTGAGGCAGCCCTGGGGGGCTCCCTGTACTCTCCTCCAGCTCTCTTTTCACCCATCCATTCATCCGTCCATCCGTCCATCCACCCATCCATCCTCGAATCCTGTTGCCTTGAATCTAACGCGAGGCTTCTGCCCCATCCCGCACAGCTGGTGCTGGGTCCTCAGCGCACTGCCTTCTGTGGGCAGGAGTTTCCTGGAATTCCTGGAAACCTCCCCTTCTAGGAACGTGAGGAGCGGAAACACATCTCTGTTTAAATAACAAACTCTGGGCTCTGAGGCTTCTGGGAGCCTCCGGGTATCCAACAGGGCTGACCCAACCCCGGGCACCGAGGACTTTAGGAGAATGATGACGTGACGGCCACAAGAAAGCATCACTCACGTCTCCTGCTTTGAGCGGCACAGGTGACCGTCCCCTCCTCTAGATCCACCATCACAGCTGTGCTGAGGCCACCTTGAGCTGCCCCCCGCTAGACCACAGCGGCTACGAATGCAGGATCGCTCCAGCAAGAGCCAGGACTCCCCCAGCAGAAAAGTGGCCGAGGGCTCCCTTCATCCTGGCTGAAGCTTTCTGGAACTGTGCCACATTCCAAGCTTCCTCTTTCCCCTTCCCGCTTCCCTTCCCCTGTAGTGGCAGGAGTCTGAGCACGGGTGTGCGTTTCCCCTGCCTTCTCCCGCCCACCCCCCAACACTGTCCTTGCACATCTGGTCCTACCCTGGCAAAATTCATTTGGCCTTCTTGACAGACCCAAACGAATGCCATGATACAGACAGTAACTGACGTAGTCACTGTGCTCTCCAGTTCACGCAGCTCTGATACAGCCGTCTCTCTTGCATCTCTCTTCATCACACTGAGGTGAAATGCTGTGTTCCCACTTTGCAGACGAGAAAACTGAGGTTCAGAGAGATCTGAGCTTAGGTCCAGGCTCCGTCCTCCCCGCCAGGAAGCTTAGGGGAGCCCCACAGCCCCCTGGAGTGCCAAGCTCTTCAGTCCAGGCCTCCTGGTCTACAGCATTTCCCCCAGGGTCAAGTCCCAGCCGGCTCTGTGTTTCCTCATCCAACTGAGGGCCTTGGGCCCCGCTGGGCAGTAGGAATGTCAGGGGCCAGGCCCAGAACCCCCTTCCCTAGGTGCAAGTAGCCTGAGCCCTCCCACAGTTGAACCCAGAGGAAGGAGCCAGAAACTCAGCGACAGGATGGGAGGGCAGCTCTTCTGTTCTTAGGTGACCCTAGGTGCTGAGAGAAAAGTCCTTTACCCACAGAGAGTGACTCTCTTCTCGGATTCCTGCCCTGCCCTCTGGTCCTCCAAACCTTGCTGCTCCCATCAGTCAGGGCCTGAGGCTGCTAGTTCCCATGCCAAGCCATGCCAGCTCCTCCAGGACCTTGCGGCCAACTTGGCCTGTCCCTCTCCCAGGGCTGGGCCTGGGGCTGAGCACAGGGGTGGTCTGCACAACCCGAAGAGAAGTTTCACCTTCTGCATTTCAACTTTTAGGCTTCAGATAATGTGACCCAAGCTGGAGGCAGTTATTTGGGGTGACTTGTTAAAGGGCTAAACACACACTGACCCCAGGGTCCCCGGCTTCCAGGGAACGGGCAGAGCTCCTTGGCTATGAGCTAACCCAGCTGGCCTGGGGAGCCGTGGGCAGGCCAGCCCCTCTGTGCTGGACGTCCACACTGAGGTGCCTTCTGGTCTCTCTCCAGCCCACCCAGCTCTCCCTGGAGCCCACCAGGCTTCTTCTCCCTCCGGCCTCCTCACCAAGGCCCTGCCAAGGCAGCTGGCGAGGGACCCAGACCCTCTGCAGCGCATGCTCCGGCTGGCTCCAGCCCCGGGAAGCTGTGAAGGTCCCCAGTGAGTGTGTCCTCGCCCCACATCTTCATCTGTCTAGCCCTGGCCTCCGGACATGCTCGGGACGTGGGCCCAGTCATGGTCTACAACCCTGATCTCCACTCACCCTGACCCGTCAGAACACAGCCTGGGCGTCTGTCCGACTGTCCGCCCGCCCACGTGAGGACGGCGTGGTTATAGGCACAGACCCAGGCTGCCTGGGTCTGGATCCCAGCTCTGCCACTTGCCAGCTATGTGACCTGGGGACGTTCCCTCTTTGTGTCTCAGCCTCCCCAACTGTAAAATGACCGCCAACCCCAGCGTGCTGTCGTGAGGACTGCGAGAGCTCACGGGCGGAAGTGCTTAGAAAGGGATTTGCACACGCTCGGTGCCCAGCAAGTACCAGCTGATGTTACTGAGCCGGCACCGCTCTGTGCCAGGCACTGCGAGGCCCTGCAGGTCCAGCAGGAGGGCAGACGCCCCTGCCCGCCAGAGCCACCCGCCTGCGGGAGGCAGAGGGACCTGGCAGCCTGCAGACAGACAGCAAGGTGCACCCCGAAGAGGCGGGCAGGGGGGTGGGAGCCAGAGCGCGGGCCTGGCTGCGGGTCGACTGGGGAGGCTCCTCCCACCCTGGGCTTCGGTGCCCACCAGGGCCCAGCCCTCCGGGTTCCGGGGTCAGTGAGTTAACCGGCAGGAAGGGCTCCCACAGGGCCAGGTGCACAGAGCGCTCAGGAGGGTGAGTCAGGCTCCCAGGGGGTGTGAGGTGGCAGCTGAGGGGCCCTTTGAAGGAAGGCTTGTGGGAGACGACTTGGCGGCCGGTGGGCTGGGGGAGAATTCGGTGTTTATTCTCAGAGCAGGGGAGCCCGTGGAGGACTCTAATGGGAGCCACTGAGGCAGCTGGGGCTCGAGTCCAGAGGGGATAAGGTTGGGGTTCAGACGAGGATGGCGGTGTGGAGAGGTGATAGGACGGGAGAGAGATTGAGCAGAGAGACTACGCAGACTGGTGTGATGTTGGGGCCACGAGAGGCAAGGGCAGAGACGATGCCTCAGTTTCTGGCTGAGGAGGTGTCACTGATGAGTTGAGAAGGGGTGCCAGACTGGACTTTCTGCTGCAAGTCACAGTACTCTTGACTCAAACAGGCTTAAGCCAAAAAGGGGAGATATTGAATTCCATAATGAAAGAGTAGAAGGATGGACTTCAAGCACAGCTGGATCCAGGCACCCAAATGTCCCCTGGAACAAGTTTCGCCTGTTTGTCCCTCAGCTTTGCTCCCCTCTCCTCCATTTTCCACCAAAACCACCTCTTCTGGTGACCCAAATTCCCAGCAGCTCCAGCCCACAACCTTTTAAGTGCGGACAAAATGAAGCACTTGTCCACTGGTCTTACGGTTCTCTCCGACTGGAGGGGCTTACGTCAGGTGCTCAGACCTGAACCGCTCACTGCAGCCAGGGGAACGGGCTGTGCTGGGCGGCTCAGTCCAGGTTATATGCTCTCCCCACTGCCTGAGCAGGTGGGATGAATCTCCAAATGGAAACTGGGGGCTGTTCCCAGATGCTGAAGAGGAATCCATGAATGACCCTGACAGGGCAGGTGAATTTGCAGCCCTGGGTTTGAAGTCGATTTTTTTTTACGTTAGATTCAGACACTGTCAGATAACAGCACGCATTTTTAAAATGTTCTCTGTGAAATCCTCAGTAGGCACAAGGAGATTTCATCAAGCTCGTCAGTGATTGGCTCTCAGCCAAGGAAGCCCCAGCCAGCCCAGCCAATGAGAGCCCAGAGGTTCCAATCTCACAGGGTCATTGCCTCACATTAGGCTGGGTAACCGCGCCATGGAAGCAACGTGGGTCTGATAGGAAAGCCGTCGCCTGCGGTCGGTGACTAATAATAAAACAAGCAGGTTACACCCATTGCAAAAATGTTAAGCCAGCAGGAGAGAATGTGACAGGAGCCCAGGGGCTGATTCTGGTAATGTGAAAATACCAGAAAGGGGGACAGTGAAAGACAGCCGCTGCGAGATCCAGAAATCCTCTCTGGGCCCCTCCCCAGTTGCAAGGCCTCCCCACGTTTCCTTAAAAGTGTTACAGCCTCTGGGGCTGGTCTGCTGGTGCAACGCTTAAGTGCGCACGTTCCGCTTTGGCGGCCCGGGGTTCGCCGGTTCGGATCCCGGGTGCGGACATGGCACCGTTCATCAAGCCATGCTGTGGTAGGCGTCCCACACAGAAAGTAGAGGAAGACGGGCATGGATATTAGCTCAGGGCCAATCTTCCTCAGCAAAAAGACGAGGGTTGGCAGCAGATGTTAGCTCAGGGCTAATCTTCCTCAAAAAAAAAAAAAGTGTTAGGCCTCTGTCTGCATCCTTGAACTGTTATTTAGTCTGGGCTGTTTTTGATCTTGATATGAACAGACATACTGCAGATGCTCCTATTTGCTCTGATGACACTGCCCATGTAAGTCCCTGTAGCTGTCCTTCATTTCTTTCCCGTGCTGTGTAATATTCCACAGGCTGCCCCTACCAAGCTGAGTGAGTCTCCTGTCTGTGGATGGGTAGGTTGTTTTCTGTTTGGGCTTTTTCCTGTTACAAATAATGCTGCTCTGATTATCCCTGGACAGTCTTCCCAGGACATTTGTGTCAGTCGCCTGAGGTGAGCATGCGGAACAGGGAGGGCCGGGTCGTGGGGTGTGCACATGTCCAAGCTCACCGGCTCAGGCCAAACTGTTGTTTCAGACAGCTTGTACCAAAGTGCGCTCCCGCCAGCTGCTGCCGGGCGCCGTGCCTCCTCGCCAACACTAGACAATATTTGCCCCCGTGGCAGGTGTGAAACGGCACCTCGGCAAGGTTTTGATTTACGTGTCCCTTGTCACTAGGAGAACGAGCATCTTGACACGTTTGTCAGCGTTTCCATCTGCACTTCCTCTCCTGTGAAATTTCTGTTCCTGTTCTTTTGCCCCTTAAAACATTGTTTTCTTCTTGGCAATCACTTGGTTTGTAAAGCACAGCCTGGCCACGTGACTCTCCAGGGGCCTCGGAGTGGAGCCCACGCCCGGCGGCCTGGCCGGCAAGGCCCTACAGTGGTTTGGCTCTGGTCTGCATCTCCATTCTCGATACAAGCTGTTTCCCAACTCTCCTCTCGCATTCTCCCTCTGCTCCTACAGTGCTTCCGCCACTTGCTGGCCCACGCCCTGCCTCTACAACCTTTCCACTCCAGCTTGTGCTGTGGCATCTGCCAGAAACACCCTCTCTCTCCCCACTGGCCCATGTCCGTGCCTGGCTGCTTCTTTCTCAGCCTTCAGGGCTCAGCTGAAACATCACCTCCTCCAGGAGCCCTCCTGACTTTACCTCAGCAGCACCCAGACTGCAGGGCCACAGCGCCTGTGTGCTCTGTCCCCAGGCACCGCTCCTGTGCCATAATTGTCAGTGGGCTCATCAGCATTTGCCATTGGACAGCAAACTCCTTGAAGGCCAAGACCATGACTGTTTTGCTCAGGCTTATATTCCTGGCACCTGGGAGTGTGGCTATAGGAGGCCAGCTCCCCAGAACTCCCTGTGGAAGGCGGGGAAGGAGGGAGGGCGGGACAGGGGCTGCACGGAGTTGCTAAAGCAAAGTGGCTGCACCAACATAGGCCCAGACCCGGGAGGGACCCCAGGACCACCTGAAGGTGGAGGCAGGAGGAGCACTGTGCTGGGAGTCAGGGAGCTGTGTTCTAGTGGTGCCTTCACAGCTGACAGACTGAGCTCTCTCACCAGTCTCTTGTCCTCTCTGCTTTGGTTTCCCCATCTAACAGAGGGGAGCTCTGGCCTTCTTCCCATCACAGACAGTGCCCTGGATGGCTGGCCTGAGGTCTGACCCACAATTTCAGGCCAAGGGAGCTGGCGGACCCCAGACCAGACAAAGGGGCCTTGTTCCCAGGTTCTTTCACGGAGCACCCCCCCATAACAGCCTGGCTCCTGCTGAACAAAACCATATGCCAACATGCGACAGGGGGGGTCGCAGCATCCCAGACCCCTCTCCCATCCAGGCCCCGCCCCGAAGGCCAGATGCCACGGACTCTGAGCAGCTCAGCTCCTCACCCCTGCCCGGCCCAGATGCCCGGGCCTCGTCTGTCTCCCGTGGCCGAGGGAGCTGGTGGAGTCCAGCTCCTTCCTCGTGTCATGCAAGGTTCAGCCTGCCCTCCGGGCAGCACTGCCCCAGGCCTGTTTGCCAGACAGGACCTTGGGGGGCTTCAAAGCTCACAGTCACGAGCCCTCGAGGTCTTCCAGGAGGAGCAGAGGCTGGACCAGACACGGGCAGCCAGACTCCACCACTCTGTTGCCCTGAGGCCCCCTGCACCGGACCACGTCACGGAGCCTCCGGGCGCTCAGGAATGGTGGGGGAGGGGGCAGGGGCAGGTGCTTCCTCCATCAAACCCCTTGGCCTTCCCATGAGACAACCAAGGCACAGGGCAGCTTCCCCTCAGAACTCAAGGAATGGACAGGGACAGGGTGGCATCGCCAGCCTGCTGGACAGCTTCAAGGGGAGAAGCAGGCCTCAACCATGCAGCTCATCGAGCCCAGAAATCTGATGAGTACCAGCTCGGCTCCCCCACCTTCCTGCCTGCCGGCCAGCAGTAAAACTCCTACAGAGAATTCCGCCCCCAGGCCCGTCCTGCCACCCACAGGCTTGTGCTTGGGGCCGGGGACTGCCCTCACCGAGCCTCTGCTGTCTCACCCATGAAATGTGGACGAGGGCTGTGGGGAGGATGGGACAACAGGGTATGTGAGAGCCAGAGAAAGCTGAGGCGACGCCCCCAGGTCTGCAGAAGGAGGAGGATGGACATGCCAAGTGTGGGCCAGGAAGGGAAGCACCCGGAACTGGAGTCCCCTGCGGGCAGGACTCTCAACACGGTGTGACAGTTTCAGGAAGCTCTGTGGTGGCATTGACCAAAGCTGAGCACATGCACGCACCACGACCCAGAAATTCCACTCCCGGGTCTCCGCCCCGGAGGAGGCCAGCATGTGCCCTCCCGACGGCAGGACGGGCCAAGCTCCGACGGCAGTTAACTCCCCCGACTAGAGGCCACTCAGATGCCCGTCCGCCAAGCGGATGGATGCGCACGTCCCCCTGTGTCCACACAGAGGACAGCAGTGAAAACAACCACTCTCGGCCACAGGACCGACACACGGCAGCGCTCGCTGGCTCAGCTCTGAGCCTGAGAAGTTAGGCGCAAAAGATTACACACGGATGGCTGTTTACAAAGTTCTAGGACAGGCGGACGTGCTCTGTGCTGTTGGCAGTCAGGAGCCGGCCCCTTCAGGGTGGTCATGACTGGAAGGGACGCTGAGGGGACTGCTGGGGGCTGGTGGGTTCAGTCTCTTGACCTGGGTGCCAGCTTTGGGGGTACATTTGATTTGTGACAGTTCGGCAAGCACACACTTATGACAGAGGCACGAGAAGTAAATACAGCCAGGGCTGTGGGGAGCCGGGATGCTCTGATTAGGTCCCGAAAGGGATGGCAGAGAGTGGGCCAGTGCAGACAAACTCCCTCTGCACCGCCATTGCCCAAGCCCTGCCGAGGTTGCTGTGCCTCCATGGTCAGCCAGCACACACGGGCGGCTTCTGGCTGCAAGAGTCGCCTGGCCTCGGGCAGAGCAGCCCCGAGAGCCACAGAGGTAGCGCCCCGGGAGCAGCCTCACCAATAAGCGGCGGGATCGGCGGGCAAACACCCAGCTTCTGCAGGCTTTGCCGGGCAGCTCTGAGCTGTGCTCCGCACCATCCCCCGGGGACCCCAGCTGCTCGGGCCCCAGTTGCCCCAGTGGGCACTGGTCATGATCATGCCCTTTGTGGCTGCTTCCCCTCCCCCGCCCACACCCGCACTGCTTTCTGGGGTCACCTCCTGAGTAAACCACTTGCACCCACATTCTTGCTGCAGGTCATCTTTTGTGATCCTAAATGTCAGGACAAGAGGGAGGGTCGAGGGTCTGTCCTCCCTGGGAATCAAGAGGAGGGAAGCCGGCCCTGGATCTGATCAGGACCCCGTGTGTCCTTGGGCGAGTCCCCGCCGTGTCCAAGCATGTGGGTGGCACAGGGTGCTGAGTGAGCATTTTGCTCCTGCAGGAACTGGTGGCCAGGACCCGGAGCTGAGGACCGAGAAGCCCCTGAAGCCCACATTCCAGAGAGAGCCAGAACGGTAGGCCAGCCACAGCCTGCAGTGCCCGCCGCCCCAGGAGCCCTCGCGCCCCAGCCCACCGGCCGGAATATGTAGACGCTCAGGAGGAGAGAGTGGGGCTCAGCCGTCACTGGGGCTCAGAACTGCCGCCTGCGGGGCAGGAGCCACTCTTCCCCTGTTCCAAAAGCCAAAGTAAAGCCCCCCAAAGCCAAATCTCCAAGAAATTAGGTGGCTCTGCAAGGAGGGGAGGCGGTCACCTTGTTCAGTTTGGTGTCGTCTCCTGCAGGGGCCAGCAGCCCACGTGCACAGGGGAGAGGAGAGCAGGAGAGAGTGGGCAGGGTGGGGAGCAACCCCAGCGACCCCACCACAGGGGCCGATCTTGCAGGTTCCCCACCCTAGAAGGACACCTGGAGATAGGGGGCACAGCAGCAGGGACCTGCCCGGGGCAGGAACTGAGCGGGAGGGCGGGGGTCCAGCTGGGGCCAGGCGCCCAGGTCAGGGCTCTCTGCAGAGGGGGCCTCCCCCTGCAGTGCTTCCAGAAGAATCACAGGTGCCCACAAATGCACTCAGGGGGACGGAGGCCACACCGAGGACGCTGCTGGCATTGATGGCAGTCAGTGCAGCCCAGGAGGCTACAGAGAAGAGCAGTCAGACAACGAAAGCAGGTGGACGCAGAGGAGGGTGTGGAGTGCAGGGAAAGACAGCCCGCACTCTCCCCGCCCAGTCCCCAGGCCACAGGCCTCGTCCCCCACCAGGAGGGGAGAGGGGGAGAGGCACAGGCCGCAGGGGCTGGAACACCATCCTCCTCTCTGTGCACCCTGGGATCTGCCAGAGATGGCGACGTTCAATGTTCAGTCAGGAACAGCGGGGTCAGCACAGCCTGGGGGGCAGCGGACGGAAGGAAAAGCAAGCCCTTCCCACTATGCTCCTCCAGCGAGCGCAGGCTGCTCTGGAGGGAAAGGGTGGCACCAAGCTGGGAGGAACAGCAGGGGCCACTTGGGGCTTCGAGGGAAGAGGCACTCGGGGTGGCCCAGCCGCAGGAGCCCCCCACCCACCACAGCAGGCCCCCGCCCACCGCACAGGGCGTCTCCACCTCCTCAGTGACCTTGCCAGAGGCCACCAACTGAGCGCGTCCTGAACCCCCTCCAGAGCCCCCCAGGCTGCACAGATGGACTCATGCCACCCAGGGCTCGAGGGGCTGCCCCAGCCCCAGCCTGGCCCTCAGGCTCGGGGCCCCACCAGTTCAGACACCTGAGCTGGTGAGCACGGCCGGTGGGGTGGGGGGTCAAGGGGGTGGCGAGCTGAGAAGTAGAAGGTTTCCTCTAAGTACGAGAAATGAAAAGTGCAGTCCAGTTTCATCTAGAGCCACAGAAGCAAAAATTCTAAACAAATGTGAACAAACCAAATGCAGCGTCTCCTGCAAGGATAATCTACCCAGGAACGCAAGTTTGGCTCAACCCCAGCGGAGCAGCTCGCTGGGCTCACACAGCAGCAGATTAGAGGAGAAAAGGCACACAGTCATCTCAGTAGGCACAGACAAAATGTGTTCGATAAGGTTCCGCAGCTCCTCACCACCCAGCAGAGGAGAGGAAGCGCCTTCCTCTGATAAAGATAAAGATAAAGATACACATATCAAATTCACTGTCTACAGGGAACCGGAGGCAGAACCAGACAAGCCCGAGCTGCATGTGCCCGTCTCATTTCAATGCCAGTTTGTTCCTCCAGAGTGTCCCTCAGCACTCCCGTGCCAGGCCCGTCTCGGTGCGCTGAGGACGCAGGCTGGCACAGCTCCCCGCCCTGGGAGGACCACGTCCCGGGCCTGCAGGCCCCCATCTTGTGGCAGAGCTGGGTGCCCCAGGGGTTTGGGAACAGGCAGGATCGCCCGGTACCCCCACACCAGCCTCTTCAGCGTGCCTTTCCATTGCCCACATGAACATCTTGACACTCTGTTTTTTGGTTTTTGTGTTTTTTTAAAAACTTTATTTTTCCTTTTTCTCCCAAAGCCCCCTGGTACATAGTTGTGTCTTTTTTTTTTTAGTTGTGGGTCCTTCTAGCTGTGGCATGCTGGACACGGCCCCAGCACGGCCGGATGAGCGGTGGCACACCCATGCCCAGGGTTTGAACCGGCAAAACCCCAGGCCTCTGAAGCAGAGCGCGCGAACCCAACCACTCAGCCACAGGGCCAGCCCATGACGCTCTGGTTTTTTTTGAGGAAGATCAGCCCTGAGCTAACATCTGCCGCCAATCCTCCTCTTTTTGCTGAGGAAGACTGGCCCTGAGCTAACATTCATGCCCATCTTCCTCTACTTTATATGTGGGAAGCCTACCATAGCACGGCTTGCCAAACAGTGCCATGTCTGCACGTGGGATCTGAACCGATGAACCCCGGGCTGCCAAAGCGGAACGTGCGCACTTAACCGCTGCGCCACCAGGCCGGCCCCAGACACTCTGTTTTTTAATTGTAGTAATTCATACACAACGCATAATTGTAGTAAAATACACAGAACGTAAAAAATACCTTCTTAACCATTTTTAAGTGTCCGGTCCAATGGCATTGAGTACACTCACATTGTGCGCAGCCATCGCCACCATCCGTCTCCAGAACTGTTTCATCTTCCCAATCTGCAGCTCTTTCCCCATGAAACACCAACTCCCCACCCCCTCCCCCAGCCCCTGGCACCCCCCTTCCACCTTCCGTCTCTAGGAAGCTGACTGCTCTAGGGGCCTCATATGAGTGGAATCAGACAGCATTTGTCTTTTTGTGACTGGTTTATGTCACTTGGCATAATGTTCATCAACGTTCATCCATGTTGTAGCAGGCGTCAGAATTCCCTTCCTTTGAAGGCTGAATGACATTCCGTTGTGAGGACAGACCACGTGTTGTTTATCCGTTCCTGTGTCAAGGGACGCTTGAGTTGCCTCCACCTTCTGGCCACTGTGACTCCTGCTGCTGTAAACACGGGTGTGCAAATATCTGTTCGAGACCCTGCTTTCAATTATTTTGGGTACATTCTTCATTGCTATTTTCTGTACAAAGGAATACTGCCTCAAACTTTAGGATTCTTGGCCCCTCACTGCCCAGCTCAGGTGCTGGAACTGGGGGAGAAGACTCGTGCAGAGGGGAGGCATGCGCTCATGAAGAGAAGGGACGGAGCAGGTGCATTTGTCGGCACTGCCCCCACACGCCGTCGCAGCTAACCGCATGACCACCCAGATCCGGGCCACAAATGCTTTGTTCCTGCCCGGAACAGTACTTTAAAAACCAGGATATTGCGAGATCTATGTTTCTGGCTTCTCTTGAAAAGTCAGAGGGTCTAGTTTGGTCTGCGGGCCCAGAGCTGGAGCCAAGCCGCAGCCCCTTAGACCGGGCATGGACCCCGCAGGCCTCCACAGCTCTCTACAGCCCCTCCCTCCCCGGTCCCTGAAAGCACTTGAGTTTGTGAGCCCTTGGCAGGGATGCATCCTGCCGTTTTAGAGCTGAGGAAAGTAAGGCAGAGACCAGCACTCAAACCCAGGACTCTTGGGTTACTTAACAGACCTGAGTAAAAACTTGACTGTGTGAGTGGTGGCTGGATGTGCGGACAGGCGTGTGACGCATCCACATAGCCGCCCCATCCCACTGTGCTCTCAGGACCCCACCACTGTCCGCCCAGCCCCACAGCCAGTCCATCGCCCCCAGGACGATCGCCACCTTCTTCCTGTCTCCGCTTCTCCCGCCCTGCCACCTCGCACTGGCTCGCCTGGACCCCTGCACCTGCCCTCGCCTTGTGTTGCCCCTCCAGCCGCCCCTCCAGTCTGCCCAGACGCTGACACAGGCAGGCTCTTCTGGAAACACGCATCTGCCCCTGGTGCTCCCCTGCCCACAAGCCCTCCTCAGCCCGGCGCCTTCAGGACAGAGCCGGAATGCATCAGCCTGGCCTTCAAGGCCCCTGTGAGCTGGCTCAGTCGTGCCCCACCCCTGCTTCGTCTCCCACATATCTGCCCCTCCAGTCAGACTGAGCTGATGGGGCACCACACCATTCACACCTCTGCGCCTTTGCAGATACTGTTTCCTCTGTCTCGATGCACTTCCCACACTTTTTCTCCTGGTAAACTCCTACTCAACCTCCAGAACCCAGCTCAGGCATTGGCCCCTGCCCCTGGGCTTCCTCCGTTATAGCTCTGATCACCATGTGTTCCTACTGCCGCTCTCCTATGGACTGAGGCCACACCTGAGCAGTGTCTGAGCCCCTGCGCACGGCCTGGGGCCTGGCACAAAATGGGGCAAATGAACAAATACATGGATGGAGGGAGTGAGGGAAGGACAGAAGGGAGGATGGAGAGGGAAACGGGTGGGAGGATGGAAGACTGGAAGCAGGGGGGATGGAGCAACTGGGCGGTGGACAGAGGGACAGAGGGAGGGAGGGGTGAGATGGGATGGATTTCCTTACCCCACTGTGTGGTGAGCCCCTGGAGGGGAGGGGGCTTTCTCCGCCCTGTGGCTCCTCGCAGCACCCAGCACAGGGCCAGCTGTGCGGCAGGAGCTCAATAGAAGGACAGAGGTGGGCTGCACCGCAAGTGGTGTTCAGGGTGAGGAACGGGGCCGGTGGAGCAGGTGGGGTGGTCCTGAGTGATAAACGGCCCAAGGCAGGGGTGGGGGCTGGGAGGCCGGGAGAAGCGAGATGCTGTACAGCTGTGATGGAGGCAGAAGTGGCTGGGCTTGGCGACCAGGCGCATCGAGGAGGAGAGCAGGACCATGTCTCTGCAGCGGGGAGCACAGGACGTGGAGCTGGCCCAGGGAGCAATGGTGAGCCCAGGGTTGGGCGTGCTGAGAATGTCCGGGAGCAGGGTCAAGGCCCAGGAGAGTGCTCTGGACCAGAGCCAGGTGTGGGGTTTCTAACAGAGAGCGTAAAGGAATATGCAGGACTGAGAGAAATGTCCAGAAGATCTTGGTGGAAAAAGCAAAAAGATGGAGGCAGAGCCTTGGGGACAGGAGGGTGAAGCCAACGAGGGAGAAACCAGAAGGAGAGGCTTGAGCAGGGTGGGGAGCCCTGGAGGAGCCCAGCCTGCAGGGGCAGCAGAAAGAGTGCACGGTGGACACTCAATCAGGGCTTGCTCCCTGCCCATAGGCCCCCTCTGCCATGCTGTCCTGCCAGTGGGGTCAGACAAATGTTTGCAGAGAGACGATGAAGGAAATGGGGCTGAGGCAGAGCAGTCATCAACTGCAGCACCAGAGTGGCAGGGCTGTCCACCAAGCAGAAGCAGCCCAGGGTCATATTAACAGAGATACAATGAGTAGAAAGTGGAAGTATTGGGTAGTTTCTGGCAAACTGCTACTCCTGCCCTTGCCCTGTCTGGACACCACCTGGAGCCTGCCATCCACAGCCTCAGTTTTGGCCCTCTGACCCACCCCAGCTCCAGCTATGCCTTCAACACACCCCTCCCCAGCCCAGCCTTGCCTCCCAGCTCCGACCTGGGATTTAGAGCCACCTCCTGTGTGGCTAGTTCTCAGATACAATTCCTCTCTCTCTGTGGATGCCCTGACGCAGCAGCAGACCTAGCGTATTGGACACGCCAAAGGGATCACCTTTCAAGAGCTCTGTTCTCTATGTTATTTGTGTTATATGTTATATTATAATAACAAAATTGTTTCCAGTAATAATCACGAAATGGAAATATTTTCTGTATGAACAAAAATGTGCACTTACCAAGAGAAACCATCTCAGAGTTTGCATTTTTTCCACTGTTTTAAATTTTAAGCCCAAATAAAAATTCCATGTGATCACGAAGAAGTAACTCAAGTTCTGCTTACTCCGTCTTTGCGATCGCTGTGCAGTCACTGATTATTTCAAATCCGCTGCCTAAACACAGGAGTGGGCAGCCCCGTGGGCGCTGGGGACACGGACTGCACCTCCAACGGCCGGACCGCTTCGACAGTCACAGGTCACCCTCCGTACATGCTCCCAGCTGGACACGCGTGTGCTGGGGGACCCCCAGTGAAATTCCATTTGTGAGACAATGTTTATTAAAACATGCATCATCAAAATACATTAATTTGAAGCCCACATGCGTCTGTGTTATTGAAACTTAACAGTGTCTACTGCAATTGCATTGGTCATTGAACTTCTTAGACTATCCGGACCCAGGGATAATAAAAAGCAGACTGCCTTTTGTGGCATTTATTGTTGATTTGAAGTATACACAGCCGAGGCACCCTTATTGGCTGTCCCAGGAGAGTGTTCTCCCGCCCTTGATCTGCCACGGCCCTGGCATGTCCTCAACGGTGAGGACGGCTCCCTCCTGTGACCCCGGGCCCAGACCTCTGACCACTGTGCAGCCCTGTGGCTGGAGCCTGTGTCTCGTTTGCCTGGCCCACATGGGGGACATCAGACCAGCAGGGTTCTCACCCTGACTGTGTCCCACCAGGGCAAGCGCCAGGCTGCTGATCTGAGTAGTGGCAGGGCCAGCCCTGGGGGAAGTCTCTGAGGATGAGGACGTTTCTGGCCTGCCCTACCATCCCAGGAAGACTCTTGTCGGGGGCTCCCTCTCACTTTCCCAGCCCGGATGGCCGGGAGCCCACAGCCGCAGAAACACAGAGAAGTGACCAGCAGCCAAGCCCCACTCTGCCAGGGATGCTGAGCCCGGCAGGGAGCCTGGATCGACCCGTGCCTGCTCTGCCAGACTGATGACCCTAATCTCACGTGCAGACAGGGTCAGCCGCAAAGCCCCCTCTCACAAAAGGCCTTTGTTCGGCTGCCTCTCAGACAGGCCTCCGGCACGGCGTTCCCCCAGACAGGGACGAAGGAGCTTTCCTGTCCAGCATCTCCCACCACCAGCGCCTGTGCCAGCCTGCCTTTGTCCTGCAGCTGGGGAAGATGCTAGAAAGGCCAAGCGTGGACGTTGGTGTCACGTCCAAGGGGGTTTGCTCCTGACAGCCACACACCAGCTGCACAGATCTGGGCTTGTTCTGAACCTCTCTGAGCCCCGCTTCTTGGATAAACCAGGTTCTACCTCCCAGAACAGATCCCAGGGCAATGGGAGACCATGCGTCCCTCCCTCCTGGCTGTGTCTCCAACACCCCACCCTCTCCGGACCCCAGGCCCAGTTCCCACGGAGCCCTCTCCCCACATGGCTCGTCCCCGTGTCACCGTGTTCCTGGTCACACTGAACAGGCAGTGACCTCCCTAACTCCCCGGGTTCTTCCTCAGCGTATTTCTCCTCGTAACACTGAGCGGTGCGTTACGCCAGCGGCCCTCGAATATTTTGCTCTCATGCTGCTTTACGAGGGTTGCCAGCTATAGGACATAAATAAAAACGCAGAATGCTCAGTTCAATCTGAATTTCAGTGAGTGACAAATAATTTTGCAGTATATTTGTGTCCCAAATATTGCATAAGACATACTTACATTTTATCTGGCAATCTTATCCTTTGTACTCTTAAAAATTACTGAGAACCTCAAAGAGCTCTAGTTTATGTGGATTATAAACACTGATATTGATTGTATTAAAAACTAAAGCAGAAAAATTGTCGAAATATTTGTATATTTTAAAAATAAATAATGTTTTTATGAAAAAGAGCTACATTTTCAAAACAAAAAAAATTAATGAAGAGTGGCATTGTTTTGCATTTTTGCAGATCTCTTTAACATCTGGCTTAATTGAAGACAGCCGGAGTCTCTTACTTGCCGTGCAGGCGATTTTTTTATGACAGGTAATTTGGGTCGAATGACGTGAAGAAAACCTGGCCTCACACAGATGAGGAGTTGGGAAGGGAGGCGTACTTTAGTAGCTTTTCAGATCGTTGTGAACAGTTTTCTTTGTTACAACACCAAAACTCAACAAGTGGTGATCTCTTAGACTTCAGCTGCTCTGTGGAATCTGAAACCACACGAAGGAATTTTCATACTTGGTTACGTGAACATTCGCTGGTGCATCCTGCTGTGTGAGTGGGCAGATTTTGTAAGAGCACATGATGGTCGTTCAGGAATGTTGGGCGCTGGTCTTCTGAATGCTGACGGATCTCATTATTCAGTTACTGAATGTTGCATTTGTTGTTGTCACTGCCAATTTCATCAGAAAAGTGTGTACGTATCGGCTCCTGGTGCTGATACAAGTTTTCCAGCATTCTGATTTTCTGGTTCAAATTCTGAAAACAATTTAAACAGCAATTTGTTTAAAGAACAATTTCTATCAGTAGTTTTCCTTGAAGTAATAACTCACTTTGTTCATTTGCAAGAAAGTATCTGCCGAATACTCGAGACTGAATGACCACAGCTTGCCGGTTGTTCTTTCAAGTAAAACATGGTGCTCCACAGCAAGACGGCCGGCTGAGCTGACAAACAATCACACACATTCCGCTCCTGCAACAACCCAGCTATGTTTTATGTGCACTTCCCATGTCGCCACACAGAACCTTAAAAAGATGTGCACTCAAGCATCAAGATCAATACAATTCATGACTGACGCTTCAGCATGGACGCACCACAAGTGCGCATGGGGTAGAATCTAAAGGCACCGTGACAGATGCACTGTGGCCCTGACCCGCGCTGTCCCCACCATCGTTTGCGTCAGAGTGTAAACGTCAGCGAGAGAGAGGGGTAAACGACACCTCAGGACAGTTATGAAGAGAGCTCTGACCTGTAATCTTCTGAGACAGTCCCAGGATGCCAGCACAGACCACGCTGAGAAACTCTGTGTTATGTGTGTTCATTTGTGTCTCTGCCGCTGGACCACTCGTTCCACGGGGCCGGGGTCTGCATCCCGTTTCCCACTGGGTCTCAGTGCCTGGCACACGGGCGGTGCTCACCACCATACTGGAGGGTAGCTGACTGTCTCCTTAGAACACAGGAGGGACAAGCCAGGCCTCCCTCACTGCCAGACGGACCCAGGGCCTCGAGTCTGGAGTGTGTGCCTCCAGGCATTTTTCTCTGGGTTTCCATGCATGTATGTGTACGCACCGCCAGGGAATCAGTAATAGAAATTCAACACACACTCACTGAGCACCGGCTGTGGGCCAGCCAGTGCTCCAGGCGCTAGGGACCCAGCAGTCAACAAGACAGACAGATTCTCTGCTCTCATGGGGCCAAGAGCTTAGTGGGAAAGACCACTGTGGACAAGGAGGGACACAGGATGTCAGAGGGTGACACGTGCCATGGGACAGAAAAGTAGGAAGAATCACACTCGGTGGACAGTAAATATTCAGTGGCTGTCCGGCTAATCTGAGAAGGTGACATTTAAGCAAAGAAGTGAATAAATGAGGGAATAAGCCATGTGGATATTTAGGGAAAGAACAGCAAGTGCAAAGGCCCAGTGGCAGGACGATGCCGGGTCCTGTACTGCTCAACAGTACCTGGGATCATCCAGCACCACATATGCACTGAGCACTGGCTGTGCCAGGCACTGTTCCAGACCTGCACGGGGCCAGATGCGAAGAGAGAGAAGACGGACAATGAAAAAGAATCACTAAACAAATGATAGGGGATGTGTGCACAAGTGGTGAGTGAAAAACCTGACAGGGAGCGATAGTTGCTCTTTTTCAAACAGAGGTCGGGGAAGGCTTCTCTGAGGAGGTGATGCCAGGAAGCCCGGTGGGAGCCTCGCCAGCTTCATTCCCATCCCACCGA
This sequence comes from Equus quagga, assembly GCF_021613505.1. Lineage (NCBI taxonomy): Eukaryota > Metazoa > Chordata > Mammalia > Perissodactyla > Equidae > Equus > Equus quagga. Next base: position 101,316,337 of record NC_060267.1, on the reverse strand, counting down.
CGGGGAAACTGAGTTTCCAGAGGCACCAACCTGCCCACGGCCCGAGGCTGCACAGGAGGGAGGCAGGAGGGGACCCGAGGGTCGCAGGTGCCGAGCCTCCTCTGTCTGCCTCATGCCAGCAGGGCCCAGAATCAGGGTGACAAGCCCATCTGCCCAACTGCCCCGAGCCTGCACATGCGGAGCCCACAGGCACCGCGGAGGGAGCTACGTTACCCCCAATCAAGAGGGGAGGAGACTGAGGCTCAGAGAGGACCCCTCCCTCGGGGCGACGGGCAGGCGTGTGCACTGTGGACCATGGGTTTTTTCCACAGTTTTCAATACGAACAACTTTTCGTCACCCCAAAACTGAAATTCATGCCCATTCGCAGTCACTCCCATGCCCCCTCCCTCCAGCCCATGGCAGGCACTCATGGACTTGCTGTGTGTGTAGACGTGTCCATTCTGGCCACTTCGCATAAACGGAATCACGCGATATGTGGCCTTTTGCGTCTGGCTCCTTCCACGGAACACAGTGTCGTCAGGGCTCCCTCGGTGCAGCAGGCGTCATCGCTTTGCTCCTCGGTGCGGCCAGACCGCAGTCCATCACATGGAGGCACCCCGTTCATCTACTGGCGCTCTTCCATTAATGGATATTTGAACTACTTCCACTTTTTGGCACACATTTATTTGCACAAATCCGCAAACCCTATGGCTGCGTGTGCAGCTCGTGGAGGCAGATGGCTCCTTGCTGCAGCCACACACCCACCCGGGTCCTGAGCTGGGGTCTGAAGGGAGAGGTCTCAAGCCACAGCAGACAAAGCGTTCTGTTGTTCTTTAGGATTTGCTTTACAACTTTTTATCGTGGGAAATTTCTAGCAGAGTAGAGAACACAGTATAACAACCACCCCAGGTGCCCGCTGCGAGGCTCCCAGCCTTCCAGACCCTGGGGTCAGTCTGCCCACCACCAGCTCACACGCGGACCCCCAGGAGCAGGGCTCCACCTGGAAGCCCACAGCCCAGTGTCCTGTGGGGCTCTGAGGAAGGGCTGTGGCATGGGGCCTTGCCGGGGGATCCGTCCAGCGGGGCGGCCGCCCAGATGTTCCTGGCCACGCTGCCAGCTTCCCCCCGTTAAAGATTTTGGCCCAGGCTCAGGCAGCGTTATCTCCGAATTGGTACCTTTCCTGTGGTACCTGTAGTACCTTCCTGGGCTGGAAGGAGTGCTGGGGGGCAGGTGGCCTCCCGCAAGTGGGTCACAGCACTGTCCCCACCTGGGCGGCTGGCCACCCTTCCTCACCCCTAGCCTTCCGTGCCCCAGGCCTTGGAATCCCTGCCATCCGAGAAGTTCCAAGAACAGCCTGGAAAGAGCTAGGGTTGGGGAGACAGACGCCCAGAAGAGTCAGGCTCAGGCTGCAGAGGGGCGGACGGATGCTCCTCAGAGACCTCCAGTCTGAGGGGGCCAAGGTAGGACGTGCTGCTTGGGGGGTGGGGGGAGGGGGAGCAAGTGGGGCGGGACCCCAAAGTGCCCTAGGGAGTGGGGGAGCACCGGGTGAAGAGCCCACCGGCCGGATCCAGCCTGAGCCCCTGGGTCCCCAGGGGCAGCAGTGGCCTCCAATACCACAGGGAGCACCATGGCCTCACCCCGCCGACTCTCCACGTTCACTTCCCTCTTGTCCGTAAGTCTTTACAAGATTTTCTCAACAATCCAACCCTAGTGCTGCAGGACCCCAGGGCAGGACCCCCAGTATGCAGGGGCCCAGGTGTCAGAGAGAGAAAGGTCATCCGCACCCCCACCCCAAGGCTGGAAGTCGCTGGTGAGAGAGGAAGGGACTTGGGGTCAAGGTCAGCGGAGGCCTCCACTGACCTTGACCCCAGCTTCCTCCCACCCAGGAGGCTGCCCCTCCAGGACCAGCGTCGGGGAAGGGAAGGACCAGCTCCAAAGACCCTGGCATGCCAGCGGTGTGAGCAGAGGGGGCATCCTCCTCTGATGTGCTCAAAGGCACACCGAGGCCCAGCGCTGGTCTGTGCGGGCCCACAGGCTGGGGCCTGCTGGGTCCTGCCGGGTACTGCCAGCCCCCCAGGGATGGAGCCTTGGCCCCAGGCCCGGACGCCTGGACCCAGCTCGCTGGATCTGCACTCTGACTGCCAACCCGGCCAGCCGCCCTCTCTTCCCTCGCAGCAGGTGCCGCCTCCCTCCCCCAGTGGAATGTGTGTCCCGCTCCAGCTATCACAAGGAGCTCCCCAGGTTAGCTTTGTCCCAAGCATCCTTTGGGAAAATATTTGCTCACCACCCGCAGGCTTGCCCAGGCCCCGTTTCCAGCCCTCAGCGGGGAGCACCGCTGTTTGAGCTGGACCCTGGCTTCCAGCCCCTGGTGTTGCCGCTGCCGCAGGCCCTCTCTCCATCTCGGGCCCAGGAGACCTGGCAGAGCCCTGGCCAAGCCTCCACCATGCCTGCTCTCCTCCCCACGTCTGGCCCACTTTCCTGGGCTGGACTCAAGTTCCCATGGGCAGAGGATCTGTCCCTGGGCTGGCACCGTTTGGGGAGGCAGCCGAGGCCCGGTCTGGAGGTTTCCAGGGGCTTGGGAAGGAGAGCCAGAGCAAACACCGTCCTGGCCTGCCTCCTTGGGCCTCCGGACCAGAAGGAAAGGCAGAGGAAGACAGCATAGAGCAGCGACTGCGCACAAGGACTTGGGTGTGCACAAAGGCAAGGTCCACGTGTTGGTGGCATTAATTTCCTGCTGTGTAGAAGAGGAAATGTGGACTCAGAGAGGAGAGGGGCCGTGCCCAAGGTCACACAGCCAGGAAGCAGCACAGGCAGGATTTGAACCCAGGACTTGTCCCCAGTGCTCTTCAGTCAGCTTCTCCCTGTCGGGGGCCTGGGCCTGTCCTGACCCGGGATGGGGGGCAGCAGCCTCCTCCCCTCAGCACGTAGGGCTAGAGGTCAGTGGCCTTGGGTCTCAGATTGGCCATCACCCTGGGGCCTGAGCGCCCACACAGTAGCTGCCCTAGGTCATGTCTATCAGGCCCTAGAACTGGACTGCTTCTCCTGGTTCCAGCAGACAGGAACAGGCCCCCGGCCCAGGACAAGCTCCCTGGCCGATGTTATCAATCTCCCTCCTCCGCCCGAGGGCCCGGCCCCAGTTGTGCGGACGTGGTCCATCCACACCCAGGAGCTGCTCCTCCCAGCACAGACCCAGCCTGGGTCAGGGCAGCAGGGCAGGGATGGAGGAGGCGGGAGGGCAGGGACATGGGGGAGCCGCCCCCACCTGCATGCACACGACCGCCCAGGCTTCTTCTTCTCTACGACACCAATGACCATTTCTGCCCCTCGAATGCCATCGGAAGTATAGGGTCCTCAGTGGCTCCCGGTGTCTACTGGGTGCTCAGCACTTGTCAGACCGAGGCCCGCACAGACGTGCTTCCTGTCCCCTTTCTCTCAGACCTTGGGCCAAAAGGGCACTTGGAGACTGACAGCTCCATCCCCTGGTTTCCAGGTGGAGGCGAAGCACAGAGGGCCATAGAGCTGTGTCAGGGCCTGCCCCTGGTCACCCAGTGCACAACCTCCGTCAGCCGAGGGCTGTCCCAGGCCAAGGAGACGGGGAGCCAAGGGCCGGGTGGGGCTGCCAGGGTCCGGGCGGGTGACAGCTCTCTCCTCCAAACAACAGCCCCAAGACAGCAGCCAGACGGTCGGGACAGTCTGTTCCCACAGCTGGGCCCAAGGGAACCTGGCTGACCACACCTCAGCTATGATGACCCAACATCTGCTCAGCAGCCGGCCCCATCCCCACTCAGGCTTCAACTTTTAATTCTGTGCAAAAGGGGATGAACATGGCAGTGTCTGGGGGTCCACAGGTCCACCGTTTCTGTGGCTGATGAGCTGGCAGGTCTTCCCAGAGGCCAGATGATCCGTCTCCTGCCTCAGCAGTCAGCTCCCAGGATGGAAGAAGAAAAGGGGAGGGGGAGAAGCCGGAGGGGGAGGCAGACAACTGTCCCCCACTCCAGGTCTGCCTGGGGCTGCCACACACAGGAGACTTCACATGGGCGGCACAGGGCTCGGACACTGGAGGTGACAGACCTGCTTCACGGCAGCTGTATCAGAGTCAAGACTAAAAGCTGGGCCGGAATGACTTATAATAACTGTGGCAACTCGTTTCTGGAGCCTTCACCATGTGCCAGGCATTGTTCCAAGTGCTTTGCGTGGGCCAACCCATTCATTCCTCACAGCAAGGCCGATACCATCCCATTTCACATACGAAGACATTGAGACCAGGGAGGTTAAGTCACTGCCCCAAGGCCAAAGGAAAGTGGACCCCGGCCAGTGCCGTCCAGTTTACCCCAGTGCTCGTCCCCCATGGCTGGAGAGGTGAGGCTTGGCTCCTCTCACGCCCACTGGTGTCCCCCCTGAGCCCCCAGCCTGGCTGCCAGCAGCTTCTTGGAAGCTCAGGTGGAAAAACAATTGTGGTGTTGGCCCAGGGCCGCCAGAGGGGCCCGGAGCCCCTCCTCCACGTCCCACCAGTGCCAAGCAGCCCCGACTGAGGAGAGACCTGGGAAGGGCCTGGAGGGGGTGGAGAACCCGGGGCACTTGCTCAGGAGTGGGATGGGGCCCCAGGACTCAGAGAGGACACAGGGGCCCACCCCTCCCAGAAGTGGTCTTTGCCCTGGCTGGGCGCAGACTGTGCCTGGCCTGTTCTACCACAGCCCAGAGGGAGGGACAGGCCAACAGGCACCAGCCAGCTTCCCTCGCAACCGGAACAAGGCCCAGGTGTTTATGGGTGCCAACGAAGTCCCCACTGGCCCTGTCCTGAGGCGAGTGCCAGGTGCAGACGTGACCCTTGCCCCCTGTCCTGCATGGGGCACACACGGCTAGGGGAGCGTTCCTGTCTCCCGACACCCTGGAGCTGAGGATCCCAGCAGTCACTCTGCCACAGGTGCTCGGCAAGGCCGTGACAAGGCCAAGGTCACACCCAGGGCACTGGACCATGACGGAGCCCTGAACCCGGCCAGCCACCACCCTGCCAGTCTCTGTGCATCAGCACCAGCTCCGTGTTGGGTTGTCCCCACGCCCACAAGACCCTCCCAACCACCACAGGCGGTGTCAGCATCCTCATTTCCTAGAAGCGGCCACCAAGGCTCTGGAGGGGGGGGGCGCTTGGCCAGAGTCAGCTCGCCGGAAAAGGGAGTGCCCAGACCTCACCTCAGATGGCTGCCGCCAGAGCCCACGGCTCCCCGACCTCTCCTGGAACTCCTGGCACGAGAGTCTTGGGAGGGCGCCATCCTGGGCAGGGCGGAGTGGGGTCAGGGCCCGGGAAAGATGGAGGCCGGACCTCGGGCCGCAGCATCCTTCCTCTCACAGTGACACGCATTTATCTGGCGCAAGCTGCACACATGTGAACCCTCCAGAGAATTTTGGTCTGTCCTTTTAAGCACCAGCACAGTTATAATCTAACCATTTAGGAGGAAATGAGGTTCACACAATGTCTTCTCTGTGTTCCCAAAGAAAAATTCCCCTTGCCAACCACGGCCCGGCCACAGCAGAGCAGAGTAAGAATGGAGGTGCTTACTGAGCTGGGAAGACCGCTTGCACGGCCCCAAGCGGATACTTGGTTGTTGTGTCTGCTCTAGACAGTTGCCTGTCTCCTCTCTTCCTATCGGGCTATTATTTCTGAGAGCACCAGGGTTTGCTCTGGAAAGTGGCAAACGAGCTCAATGCATCTCACTGGTGCCCGACTGGCAACGATTCTGCAGCGAGCAGAGCTTAACGACAAAGGTTGCTTATTACGAGAATGAAGTCTACCAAGGCCCCAGGAAGACTGGGGACTCAAGATCAGGGACTCGACACGCATGGCTGCTGGTCTGCACAGCAATTTTGTGCCAAGTAGAGAAAGGCTCCACTTCCTCAACACACTTTACTGCCATCTGCTGGAAAACTGTCCTGACAAATATGCACATCTTCTGTGATTACTGTGTGAACAGCACTCTTCAGAATTGTATAGTGCACAACTTGTGCAGCTGTTCACAGCAGTCCTGTCTTGACGTCACTAGGCTTCTCTTTCTCCACCGTGTTTTATCTTTTTCTCCCTCCATTTTACTCTTTTGTGCCTTAGATGGGCTTTATCTTTGTGATCAAAACATGGCTGCCCTGTAACTCTCAAGACACCATTCCTTCCCCTCTCACCCAAAAATAAAAAAGTCTGGCTGAGGGCTCTGGTCCACCTTGAGTCACGCTGCATCACTAAACCGCCTCTTGACCAAGGAGAAAGGGTGTGTATCAGTCAGGGTGGGCAAGGCCATGCTGCGTAACAAGTCACTCAAAACCTCAGCAGCTTCAACAACAAGGGTTTATTGTCACTCACACTGAACATCCACCCCAGGGTGACAGGGGCTCTACCCACCCTGGGCTTTCAGGGCCCCAGGCTAACAGATGCTATGACTCAAAATATGCTCTGGCCATCACGGTGGCACAGGGGAGGGCACCCAGGGAGTCACCCACTGGCTCGGAAAGCTTCCACCCGGGAGATGCACCAGCCACTGAGCTCACAGTTCATCAAGTGAGTCCACAGCCACATCTGACTTCAGGGGGGGTGTGGTGCAGCCTGCCCCGGCCCCGAGGGAGGGCGCTGGACTAGGACGATCTGACCTTGAGTCACATTCCACTCTTGGGGCAGCAGGGGTCGGGCTGCGGGTAGGCAGGGGACCATGATTGTTGCAGCCTGGGCTTGAGGGGCGGGAGTTCCTCAAGGAAGGGAGGGACGTGCCAGCTGCCCCAAACAACTGTCCAGGGCGGCAGCTGAGAGTCGGCCAGCCCCGGGCGGGAGGGCCATGTGTGAGCGAAACTGCACGGGCAGCCATGCCTGGCCTCTGGACACTGCAGCCGGCAGAAGCCCCAGGGGCCCACGGGGACCAGCACTCCAGGGAAGAAACACAGCCACACTCCGGCCAGGGAAAGCACAGGAGTGGTCCCTCCCGGACTCCACAGGATGTTTTGGATGCCGAGTCCCGTATCTGGTTCACCTTCTGGCTCTTGGGTGGCTGTGGGTGGGCAGAGGGGGCAGTTGAGGAAGCAACGATTTCCGACATCCCCTAGAGTTGCAGACCCCGTTTACAGAGCAGGCTGCTGGGGCCGGGATGGTCAAGGAACTTTCTCAAATTCACACAGGTCATCGGGAAACCCACGCATCCTAAGCACCCACCATGCCGGGCTTGTGCTCACGTCTCGGGTGTTCCTGTCTCCCTGACACAGGCCAGAGCACAGAGGTCGGGCACACGGCAAAGCCAGGCTGGCCCTCCTACAAGCTTCAGGCCTGCCCACGGCCCCCTCAGGATTCCTGGGGGTCATCGGGGGTGGGGGGGCGCTGAAGGGATGGAGCAGCAGGCCTTTAAAAGGATGATGGGCCCCCCAAGTGGTTAAAGAACAGGGAGAACAAAGTGGGCGTCTGCCGGCCTGCGTTTAAGGCACATTCCTGAGCCCCGAAAGGAGAAATAAAAATGCTCCCTTGTCTGCGAGCTGAAGAGACAGCAATATTGTGGTGTAACGAGGACCAGATGGGCTCCAGGAATTTCCAGAGGCCTTTAGCATGTTAGACAAAATAGCCTCCCAGCCACACACCATAACTTCGTCTGGGCGCCTGGGTATCAGTTACCGACACGACCGTGGGCTGTGCGCACCGGCTCGAGGGTCCCAGAAGGGAGTGGGCCTCTGCCCGCTCCCCCTGCTCCAGCAGGAACCCCCGCCCCCGGCCTGGGACACCCTCCCCAGAGTTCCAAGGCCAGGCACACGCTGGGAATCTCCAGAGCCAGAAGTCGGTGGCGGTGGGGGGGAGTCCCAGAAGCTGCCTAGGCAGATGCCCCTGATGCGCAAACCCTCTGCTACCACACCGTCTGGGGTCACGCCCCACAGGGCACCCAGAGGTGGGGGTGCCTGCAGCCTGCAGTGCCAGGGTTGGGATGAGCGGGGAGGGTATCCTGGCTGGGAGGCCATGGTGAGCCCCTGACGCCGCTGCGCTCGCTTTCCTTCCTGCAAACACCGTTAGGAGGACTGAGCCACGTGATCCAAGCCCCGCGCTCAGACTGCGGCACCGCCATCACCATGCTCTTCGCACAGCTCTGGCTGTGAGACCATCCTGCCTCGTTCCTACTGGAATAATATTATTAGCTCCCACGAATCAAGCACTCGACTATGCCAGGGCACTGTATGGGGTAAAAGAGAGAAGCTCAGGGAGGTGATTTGTCCACTCAAGGCTGCACCAGCGAGTGGCCGAGCTGGGAGACAAACCCAAGCTCTAACCGCTGTGGTACACTGCAGCCCAACAGGTCCCAGCTCCCTGTCTGTGCAATGATAGATTGCACAGTGAGCCCTGAGGGTCCTTCCCACACTCAGCCTCTGGACCCTAATTCTGTCCTCGAATGACCCAGAGACACAGCAGGCCTGGGTCCTGCCCTCGAGAAACTTGGGGTCCAGGGGGAGAGGAGCCTTGGTCTGCGTCCCAGCACAGGGCCAGGCCCCAGTGTGTGTGCGGAAAAGAGTGGTGGAGCTGCTGGACGCTGCTCTGCAGGCGAAGTGCCGTCGGGGCTGGAGGTCCAGCGAGGCCCACAGCCCATGCCCCTTGTAACATAAGAGCTGCGGTTGGCTGGGCACGGCTCCGGCGCCGAACCGGCTTCATCCATCCCCATGGCCACTCTGCAAGCCAGCACTAGTGCCGTCACCATTTCAGACGGGCAAACTGAGGCACGGATTGCCGTCGCTTGCCCCAGGTCACACGGAGAGTAGGGGCAGGAGTGGGACTCGAATCCAAGGTCCTGGCTCCCGGGCCCCTGCGTGCACCCACCACGCTAACCTGCTTCTGAAAGGGGGTCCCAAGTCAGGACTGCAGGAGTGCCCTGTAGGTTCTGGGTGGGATTTCCGACCGGGAGTGAATGCAAGGGGTCCCAGGCTGCTTTAGCTGCCTGACGTCCTGTAACCTCAAGCCAGCCCTGGGAGAGAAGGGATTTTCCTCCCAACTTAAGATGGGGAAACTGAGGCACAAAGTGATTGAGTCACCGAGAGCCTAGGCTGAACACATCTGAACACAGGCCTGAGTTGTCCCTATATCAGGCTGTCCTCCAGTGATCTGGGGGACAGTGACTCTCCCGGTTCCCTCCCTGCCGCGGGAGGATCCCAGGCACCCAGGGCCAGGCCTGGCTCTGATGCCCACATCCTCATGGCTGAACAGACCCTGTGACCCCTCCAGGATGGTAACCAGCCCCCGAGAGCCAAGTGGCTGCTGGGGCAGGGCACAGGCCTGAGGGCAATGAGTGTAAAGGGCGGGGGCTCGAAGGCCCTGCGCTCAGGCGCCTCTGACAGGGCCTGCCCCAGTGGCCAGGCAGGTGCCCCGCACCAGAGACTGAAAAATGCCTTCACCCTCGTTTCCAGGTGGAAGGGGTGAGGAGGACGCAAGAAGGTAGAGGGGAACACGGCCAGTCCCGCACGTGTTATGTGCCCTCTGTATGCCAGCCCCACTTGTGTTGTATCACACAATCCTCTGTAGAGGAAGAAGTGAGCCTCAAAGAGGGGTAGCCACCTGCCCAGGGTCACTGTGCAGGCCAGTGGCAGAGGCTGGATTTGAACCCAGGCCGGCTGACTCCAAAGCCTGCATCCTCTCCCGAGACACCCCAGCAGAGCTCCTGGCTCCTGTGTGCCCTGCCAAGCGGGCCTTAACCCCAGTAGCGACAAGGGGCCACAGAGGACCACGTCCCAGGCTGTGGGGAAGATGCCCGCTCTCCTCGGGCGAGTGCCTGTGGGCGCCTGGGCTTCCCAGTCTGTGAAATGGCTCCGGGTCCCTGCCTGGGGCGGCTGTCGTAGGACGAACAGAGAGTGGGAGCATCGAGGGCGGTGAGGCTCAGCGCAGAGAGGCTCCCCGAGGTCCTCCCTCTGACGCCACGTCAGCACGCGCTCACTCCAGCCCCCCTCCCAGGACCCCCTCCCCAGGAAGAGGACGGTGGCTAGGTCCCAGCTTGCTTGCCAGGGCAGTCGGCTCCTTCATAGCCCTCCCTGGGCCTCACTTCCCTGTCAACAAGCTGCCGGCAGGGACCGCCAGCAGCGAGCCGGGTCTGCGCAGGCCTCGTGGAGGGCAGCGGTCCCCCGCCACCCCGGCAGGCCCCATCCAGCTGCAGTGACTTGAGGCTGGGCCTTGGGGGGCACGTACACAAGCAGGTGGAACAGGTGGTCCCAGGAGCCCTCAGCTCCCACAGCCCACACGCCAACCCCTAAAGCACTTCTCAGCTGCCTGCTCTGTTTTTTAAAAAAATTTTTACTTTGTACTTGGAAAATTCAAGTGGCAAGCCGGACGGCCCTTCCCAAAGACCAATGTGAATCTTCCAGCTGAAGACTGTTTCAAGGGCAGGGCGTGGACGCCGCCATCTCTGCAGGCCCCAGCACAAGGAGACAGCCGCTTACCTGCTTACGGCTGCCACATGTCTGTCCGCCTGGCCCTTCCACTGCCTGACTGTGTGATCTCGGGCAAGTCACTTCACCTCGCTGAGTCTCTGTCCGCTCCTCTGTAACATGGTAAAGATGAGGATGGGGAACTTGAAGGGAGCGCTTACTCCATGCTGGACGCTGCTTGAAGCACTTTAGGACTTTAATTCTCACGACAACGCTATGAGCTGGCACTCTCATCCCCATTTTACAGATATGTAAACTAAGGCACAGAGAGGTAAAGTCACCCCGCTGGGGGGTGGGAGTGTGAGGGGGAACTCAAAGCCAGGCTGGCGGGGGACTGGAGCCCACACGTTAACCACAGCACCCTGCAGCCTCGCCATCACAGTGTTGCTCCCAGGGTGGCACCAAGCCCCCCACGTTGGTCCCAGGGTGTCCCCAGACAATGTTGGCCGAACTAAATGAAAACAACTCAAGGGCAAGCTGCCCTGGAGGAACTCCGGCCCATACGCCAAGCACGTGGCTGAAGGGCCAGGGCGGTGTCTCAGGGGTCTGCTTTGGATCTGCCCCGGGGCTGCTAGGCGGGGGGCTGGGCCGAGCCCGCCTTTGTTGATGCACAAGGCTGCGCCTGGGCACCTTCCTTCCTGCCTCTGCCGCAACCAGGCCGTTAGCCCAGCCTCAGGTGGGCCAGTCACAGCTGGGCACCACTGTTTCCAGTGCTGGCCTGAGAGTCCCCCAACCGCCCTGAGGAGCGGAGACCCCATTCCCCAGACCTCAGCCGGGCTCAGCAGACAGACAAGGGGCCAGCCGCAGCCACACAGCAGCCACTCGGTGCCAGGCCCACCGGGAAGGCAGAGGAAGGAGGCTCTGAGAAACGGTCACTTGCCTGCCGCCCCACAGCCAGGCCCTGGCAGAGCAGGGCTCCCCTCGCAGGAGGTGATCCGCCTCCAAGTCAGACTCCCGCACCCAGCCCACTCTCCACGAGGCCCTCCCTGGCCCCGCCCCGCATCTCCACGAGGCCCTCCCTGCCTCCACCCCCCACCACCAGGCCCTCGCTGCCCCCGCCCCCCTCTCCAGGAGGCCCTCCCCAGCACGGAAGCCGGCCCACGGTGGGCTCCACCGGGGTGGTGCTCCCCAGGCTCACCTGCCTCCCAATCCTCCAGGAGCTTGTGTTACCCCAGACCTCCCCTAGCCTGTCCCCACTCTGACCTGGGGCTGCAGCACCCATCAGGTCCAGCCAGCCCCTCAGCCACTTCCTGGAGCTGGCATGTTCCCTGTGTATTTTTGTAACTTGGGCTGTAATTTGCAAATAAAACGTATGCATCTTAAGGACAGATCTGAACACTTCACCTCACCTGGCCTTGATTCTCCCCCCTGACCTACAGGAGAGTCACCACCAGCATCACTAACCTGACCGGCACTCACCAGGTGCTTAAGTGCACGCTAAGTGCATCCCGCATAGGAAGGTGTCTATTCCTAGAACCACCCTGTAGTGGCTTATCCTTAATGGCCCCACCGCACAGACGAGGACATGGCCGTGGATCCTGGAGCTGGGGCCCGGGTTCAAATCCTCGCTCCTCCACTTACTGGCTGTGGGCTTTGAGTTAACAACTACCCCTTTACGCGTCAGTTTCTGCCTCTGTAAAACAGAGACTCCAACAGTTGTCAGCTCAGAATGCTGTAGGGTTCCAGAGGTAATTCCCGCTGAGCGACTGGAACAGGCCTGCCACTTGTCAGCCTTCATCCTCCTCCTCACACCTAGCACAGGGCTGAGCTGGACCCTAGCCTGCCACCCCGTGATGTCTTCGTCTGATGTCCTCGTCCCTGGCATTGACCCTCGAAGGGACTTCCCTGCTCCCCATCCAGGCTGTGCGACTAACTCTGAGGATGCCCTGGTCACTGCCAGGCTGAGGACAAGGTTCTCCCTCCCCACCTGCCCCAGCTCAGGGCAGCCCATCCCCGTGGGCTCCAAACACAGCCCAGAGCTAGGAAACCCCCTCCAGCCACGGCCCTGCCAGGACCCCCTAGCTGCCTCCCACATCGCATAGAGCCACCATCACAGCCCAGCCCTGCCTGCTCTCACATCCCCACACTCTCCTGACCCTGGACCCTGGAGAGCAACACCCCTCCCCCCGCCCCTTGCCAAATCTGAGGCAGCTGAGAGCACATGCTGTGGAATCTGGCTCTGTCACTCACTAGCCGTGTGGCCCGGGGCCACCTCCTCCCTGAGTCTCAGGTGCCTCACCTGTAAAGTGGGAATAATGACCTACTTCACAGGACTCTGAAGACAGAACAGAACACCAGCATTTATTGGGCAGCTACCCCGTGTCAGGCCTCCTGCTATGTGAATTTTAATCTTTATTTCCTTTAATCGTTAGGGGTAGGGCTTCTTGACCTCAAGAACACACAGTAGCCAGTTTTCATCCAGAGCCTTCACGGTTCTCTATGAACAGCTCACCGTGATGAGCCCCATCCGCCGCCCGCCCCAATGTCACGGCTGGCGTGGAAGAGGAAGGGATGTTAGGACCGCGAGTCACACACGGAGACCAACGGCAAGAGCGGGTAAGGGGTCCAGGTGTGTGTTAGTCCTCGGGGTTGGTCCAGGGAGTCAGCATCTTTGAGCAGGTGAGGGGTCCAGGTGTGTGTCAGTCCTCAGGGCTGGTCCCAGGGGGTCAGCATCTTAGACTTTGTGGTCTTGGCACCCTTCTCCACCCCTCGGCAGACAGAGCGGTGAGGGAGAGGGGGGAGGGCGTGGGAGGAAGCAGGAGCACCCCCAGACAGTAAAGAACACGAGCCCCATCAGTGGGGTTGATCAGGGATGGGGACACCTCAGCTGGCCCAATTTCCCCCCCACCCCCACCTCAGACCACTGTCTAGGAACACGCCCAGGCAATGGAGGGCGGACACTCCCCACCCAGCTCCCCTGGGGGCACTGAGCGTCCCCTCCAGAGCACAGCTAAGGACACAGGGCCCCCCTGGGATCCTGGACATGGAGCACAGCCAGGGCCTGGGCACTCTGGGGAGAGCTAGTGGAGGCTGGCCCAGCCCCTCCTCTCACAACCTGCCGGCCAGGAGGGAGACCCTCTGCCATCCTCCAGCAACTCCAGCCTGGCCTCCCCAGAACCTTGGTCCCCACCTGGGGCCGCAGTTCCCACAGGGCCTGGCTTGGCCACCTGGCCCATGCCCAATGTCCCCGTCAGGGCCTCGCCTTCCTTGGCCCCCTCCCCACCGGGGTCAGCCTTCCCCTCGAGTCTGCTGAGGCCCATCCCCGAGCCAAGCCTTCTTCCCGCAAACCTGCCGCTCTCCCTGAACAGAACTGTTGAAGCAGGGCCCAGGCTCCGCGGCCTCCCCTATCAGCACTGAGGGCTCCGGGAAGGCAGCCCCAGCCCTCGCTTTGCTGAAAGGGAGCACCAGGCAGGAAAACGCACCTGCACCCCCTCCTTGCTACCCCTCACATCCAGGATCAGGGCCCCTGGAAGCCTGGCTCCAGCACCTGGCTTTCAGGCCCACCCACACTGGCGCCCATAGCTCTTCCCGCCCACCTGAGGTGAGGGGGACAGGGTGGAACAAATCACACCACTGACGAGGAGGGATGGAGGCCCAACCACAGTAGAGATGGAAACTTCCTCAGTCTGAAATGAGTCCGACCTTTTTGAAAACCATCACACCCCAAACCCTAGGGCCCACCCTGAGGCCCCCAGGAGTCTCACCTGCCCCCACTCAGCGAGCTGCCTGCCTCCTCAGGGCCTGGTCAGACCCACAACCCCGAGGGGTCTTCCTGGGTCTCAGGCTCTGCCTTCCAACCCTCCGATCCCAGGGAGGACAGTGGAGGAGCGCCCTTGAGGCCCCTGGGGCTGCCCCACTGCCCCCTGCAGTTAGAAGGAGAAGCGGGGCGGGGGGGCGGGAGGCGGGCAGGGCGTCACTGGGAAGGGCAGCGCCGTCAGGGCACCTCAGGGGGCAGCAGAGGCGAGTCTGAGTTCTGTGCCAAGACGCTGGGTGTCTCGGGCCCGATGAGGCCCAGGCCACACAGATTAAGGATAGAGTCCGCGATGATGCGGGCCGTGCGCTTCTGGTACCCGCCCGAGGTCACCATGAGGATGGGCACCTGGAGGCCTCGGACAATCCTGAACACCAGTTCGTCCCGCTTCACGATGCCCTGTGAGGGGAGGGAGAAGGCTGGCTCAGACAGGCAGGCATCCTCATGGCATTGGAAGTCCTCCTGCAGGTCTAGCCCTGCTCCAGACTGCTGCTCCTTTCACCCAGCCCCTCTCTGACATCAGGAGAGGCACCAGTGTTGCCCACCTTCCCTGGTGCTGAGTCCCCAGAGCAGACCCTGCCCCACCCCCCAGGGTCGAGACATACCTGTGGGCTGATGGACAGCCCCCCAAGGCGGTCACCCTCCAGGACGTCGGTGCCCGCGTTGTATACCACCACGTCGGGTGGATGCTCCTGGAGGGCTTTCTTGAGGTTCCTCTCCACTTTACCCAGGTACTCGTCATCCTCCGTGCCCCACTCCAGCTCCACCTTCCGCCTGATGGCCTCTGACAGGGAGAAGGGAACCGAGGCTCAGGAGGGCAGAGATTGCCCGGGTCACCGTCAGTGCCTGAGGCAGGACTGGAAACTGGTCTGACTCCAGCACTACTCACTTCTCATTTCACCCAAAACTAAGCTGAAAAGAGCACAAGAGCTGCAAAGCAGGAACCCAAAGGAGAGAAGGGACTGCAGACCAAACACCTTCCCCAGGGGATTTAGGACCCATGTTGGCGAGTCTGATCTCACTGCCTCGCTGAGCCCGTGCCCAGACACGCAGACGCCGCACCAGGCCTTCATGCCCAAAGCGGGCACATTTGAGATTCGGTTCAGAAACTGCTCCCCTGGGCCACCCCAGCGACTGAGCTACCCACAGCTGACTCGCTAGCACTTCCTGCATGAATGTCCCCTATCTGCAAAGCGGGCGGGCTCCTGTGTCTTCAAAGCTCGTCTAAGCGTCTCTGCCTCTTGATTGGTGAGTTTAACCCTCTTGCATTTATTTTAACAACTATTCCATTCGAACTGAATTCTACTATCTTCTATTTTCTATTTATCATACTTTCCCCTTGTTTCTTTTTCGTCATTTCATGTTCTCTACCAAACAGGCGCCTATCTAGAAGAAGATTCTATTTTCATTTTTCTGGTGGTTACCCCTAATATAAGGACCCATACAGGAGTTTATTGGGCAGGTTTATGTGATCTTGGGTGGGTCAAGAGACTTCTTCAGGTCTCAGTTTCCCCATCTGTAAAATGGGTTGACGCCCACTGCACAGGGATGCTGAGGATAAACGAAGTGACTTCTGCAGGCCCAGTATGTAGGAAACACTCAGGAGAAAGAGGCTCATCCACACAAGAATGCAGTGCAGACCTCGGGGCAGAGGGCAGCTTACGTTTGGCAAAGCGGTCCCCGGGGTAGATGTGGCGGTTGTAGACGTCCATGATGTACACGCGCTTGTCATTCATGAAGTCCCGTTCATGCCCATTGCCCTGTGGGAAGGACACGAAAGCCGCTCACCGGCAGGTGCCCTTGGCAAGGCCAGTATGCTCCAACCACACCCCAGGAAACGCCCCAGTTCCTGAGCAGGATGGCTTGTCCCTGGGGGACTGAAGTTCTCACAACTGTTAAGCGGCAGAGTTGGGATTAAACCTCAAAACCTGGCCCCATGACGTTCTAGTGTGACCATGAGCAAGCCCTGGTCCTCTCAGTTCCTTCCCCTCTGAAAACAAGGCCAGAATCCCGGCTGCACCACCCTCTCAAGTCTGTGATGGGATCAGGGATGTGAAAGGTAAGCTGCAAAGGACTGTGCACGTGGGACCTGGTTCAGGAGCTCAGTGTCACATGAACTGGGAAGAGGCCCCGACCAGCACAAAGCCACAAGAGCAGGGGTGCAGGAAGAGCCCTGGAGAGCCCATCAGAAGCCCTGCCCTGTCTCTGACCAGAGGAGCGAGCCCTGGGTTTGCCGTTGGGAGAAGAGGCCCTGCACCTCACCCCAGGCAGTGAGGTCCTCAGCAGTGGCCTCGGGACTGAGCAACCCTGAAATCCTGTGAGTGAGTGCTCACCTGAGGGCCAAGTCCACAGTGCTCATCAGCTCTGTGCAAACCGACTAGGAAGCACTGGGGAGCCACAGCAAGGTTTAGAGCACGAAAGAGGCATTGTAAGATTGAGTTTTAGAAGAGCCATCAGCCTGCTGTGTGGGGGCGGTCAGGAGGAGGGAGGGCAACAAGGAGGACGTGCCACCCTGGCTGGACTGAGAGGTAGAGGGGCAAAGACGGACCCTCAGGCTCCAGCCCGTGATGCAGGACGGGCAGCAGGGAGAAGCAGGAGGTTAGGGTGGGGCGGCAGAAGGCTGGCTTGGGGCGCAGCGATGCTCCCAGCGGGAGGGAAGCCCCACAGTGTGGAGCTACGTGACAGGCTGTTGGGGCCACGGGCAGGGAGCTTGGGGCGGCGGTCCCACGAGAGCCCCATCCCCACAGGGCACTCACCTGATGGGCATCCAGATCAACGATGGTGGCTCTGGAGACGCCCTCCACTCGCTCAAACAGAAACTGCCCAGGGAAGGAGAGGGGAGAGCTGAGAACGCAAGCACACCAGAGGACGCAGCCCTCAGGGACCCCTAGCTGGCGAGGGGGTGGGGCAGGAAGCCACGCATGCCTGTGGGTCATCAGGCCACCAGACAAAGACGGCGCGTGCCCAGGAGAGCTGTGTGGCTCAAGAGAAGCATGTGTGCGTGGTCAGGGAAGGCTCCCTGGAAGAGGGGGCATGTGCTGTGCCCTGAAGGGCTGGAGGTCAGGAGGTAAGGGGGACAGTCGGGCTGGCCCTCAGCCACAGTACAGGATTCCCAGGGAAACATGTGAGGGCTGAGGGGGGGACCCTGGGGACCCTCCCCTCAAATCTCTGCCTCATCCTACAAAGCCAGGCCCTGGGAAGCCCTCCTTCCCCTGCCCCGGCCTCCAGGAGATCTCTGGTGCAGCCCCTCTCCAACGGCCAGGGTCTGCTGACCTGCCCCCCCTCCACCAGGAGCCTCTCTGCCCCGTGAGGATTGGGACCCCACCGGTCAGCTCCTGGCGCCCAGCGCAAGGTCAGGCACAGAGTGGTCAGGGGGAGCTCTGGAGGCCGACAGACCACCTCTCTGGGCCTCGGCTTCCTCATCTGGAATATACGAGGCTCAAACGAGGGGAGCCATGGAGAACAGGCCGGCACAGGCTGGGGCCTGCAGCGACTGCCAGCTGCTGTCATCACACCATCACCACTGTGGTCATTCCTGGTCTCTCCAGCTCCTCCTCACCCGCCTGCAGCGACGCCCTTCTCACACTGTCGCTGTCTGCTGCTCCCCTCCAGCCCCCTGCCACTGGTGAGGCGACAACGCCCCCTTCCCTCACAAGGAGCGCAGGACAGAGTGTGAGATGTGGGTGTGAGTCCCAGCCCGGCTCGGTGACCCCGGCGAGCTTCCCGCTTCTGAGCTCCAGTGCCCTTCTCCAGAATGCGGGGTGAGAACACCAAATTGGGGGGAAGTGGGGGATTCCAGGGAGGGCTCTTGGAGGCGAGCCCCCACACGCTCTGGGGCACACCTTGATGGCGAGTGTGATGTCGGCATAGGCGCAGAAGCCCCCGCCCCGGTCGCTGGAGCAGTGATGGAAGCCGCCACCTGTGGGGGGCACACATGGGTGTGGTCAGGGCCAGGCTCAAGGACTCGGCCCAGGTACTCCCGACCCCTCTGTCTCCCTAGCGTCCCCTCCCCGCTCAGCTCCCAGGAGGGCTCCTGCGGCTCCAGGCTGGAAAGTGAACTGAGTACCTGGGCATGTCACCATCCCTGGGGCAGGAGGCTGCTCTGCCCCCATGGCCACCCCTGCCCAGAGCAAGAGACCTCTCAGGACATCCTGACAAGTCAGCCCCAGTACCCGCCACACCCCCCAAGGACGGGAGCTCACCCTTCCCAAGGCAGAAAGCTGCTCCTTGCCCCAGAGCTGGGCCTGCCTCCATGCGATGCCCCATGCCAGGAAGGGGCGGTCAGGAAGGACCCCCTATGCTGGTCATGGCAGCCATAGGTCCAGCCCCCACCATCCCCCAGCCCTGAAGGCACAGCCTCAGAGCCCCAGTGCCCGCAGAGACCCATCCCCCTGCAACCCGAGCAAGAACCTGAGTTGCAGCGGCCTGAAATGGAGCCTAACAACGGTCCCATCTGTCAGGGTGAAGCTAGGGCCCACGGACACAAGGGACTTGCCTCCTCCACCACCCAGGAGGCCATCATTGGATCATAACGATGAGATAACAGCCAATAACAAACTCCTAACCTGGCACTGAGCTCGCTGAAGCCTCCCCACAGCCCAGGGAGGAGCACTATTATCATCATCTCCATTTTACAGATGAAGAAACTGAGACACAGAAAGGGTCAGCAACTTGCCCGGGGTCACACAGCAAGCTAATGGCAGAATCAAGATTCAAACCCAGGCTGGATCAGGACGTGGACTCTTAACTTCCACCAGGCCATAACACCTCCCATGGGAGAAGGGGCAGCCTGGGTCCTTGCGGGAGCCCTGCTGTAGACACGCAGGGTAGGCATTATTCATCTATTAGTTCAGCAGAGTGTCATAACATCATGGTTATGCCAGACCTAACGCTGGGCACCTGGTGACACCAAGGTGGAAGAGACCCAGCCCTTGGCTTTGCAGAGCTCACAGGCAAAAGTGGGGGGTCCCTCCTATGGGGCTCTGAGCAAACTACTGAGCAGGCCTCTCTCAACATCCATTTCCAAATTGATATGATGGCACTGACAATTATGCCCAACTCAAATGAAAGGCCAGAGGGGACAGGGCTTGGCAAACTGTGAAGTGCTGAGCTTCCGTGAAGGACAACGACAGGGACAAGGAAGACTAATGTAAGCAGCACTCCCGTGAGCCAATCTCGTGGGCGAGCCCATGGGACTGGGAAATGCTGGCCCCAGGACCCCTGAGGGGGAGGTGGTACTGACCCTGGGTCTGTCCACCCACCACGACATGACCAAGCCCCCAGAGGCTGTCCAGGGCCCAGGGGACTGACAGAGCCTTCCAGGGGAGCCTCTGAAACTCTATAGGTTTCAGCCCCATGCAAAGATGCCCAGCACATGGCACAGGCTTTCTGGGAGTGAGCTCTCCATCACTGGAAGTATGCAAAGGCAGGTGTGGGGAGCCACCTGGGGAACTCTTTTAGATAAGGATCCCACACCAGATGGAGGCAAGGGTTGGTCCCTCCCAGGCACCAGGTAGCTGCACACCCACCTCCAGACACTCACTAAGGAGGCTCAGGGTAGCTGGGGAGGAAGCACAGCCTCTGACTCACAGCTGCCACCTCCGGGGTCCCCCTGCCGCTCCCTGCCCCCAGGACGGCCAGGCCAGGCTGGCCAGCACTCACCCACGTTGATGGCCCAGCCTCGCTCCACGGCCAGCTTCCCCGCCTTTGGAGATAAGCACAGGGTGAGGGGCGCAGACAACCGATTCCTCCACGCACTCATTCACTGATTTACTCATTCACTCCACAAATGCCGTTCCAGCCGGCTCTGAGGGGAGTGAGCTCCGAGGTTTGGGTCCAGGAGGCACCTGCCCCCGGCACACTCAGACTCAGTCCCAGAAGCCAGCACCAGACTGGCGGGCACATGAGATGGACGGGGCATGAGTTCCTCGGCAGTTTGCGAGGAAACTGGGAGAAGTGCGAGTTAAGTACTTATGATCACACGGGAGCTGACAATGATTTTAATGCGGGTCTCAAAGGGAAAACAGACAATTTCTTAATCACGGAGATACAGTCAACCGGATACAGAGATCCTGCAGGAAAGCGTAGTTTTGGGCTGACCAGTAATATTCTGATAAGCTAAAAACAATGTACAAATTTGCAAAGCTAGAAAGACACTGACAGGGATCACTAGGTATGGATCCAGGTCGGGTGAGATCATCGTCCATTCAAATCTGAAACATCCCTCCACCTCCAACCAACGCCGCAGCCTGCAGCTAATGTTAAAGAAAGCCACACACAGGGTGCGAAACACAATTCTGCCATGCGCATTTTCACTGCCGCACCCACGACGGGGCGAGGGGACCATCACCCACCACTGATGCCATGGGGGTTTGGTTTTCCATCTTAAAGTGGAGCCCATAAGAGCCATAGTTGTAGGATACGCCCTTAGGGGAATGGGGGTATATCTTACATACCAGCCAACACAGTAACTCTAACAGGAAGTCGGGGGAGAAACAATGAATTCTAATGTCCCAGATGGGGTGGGAAAGGCTTTGGGAGAAAGGGTCATTGTTGCTGGATTTGAGAAATGTTTAGGGTTCTGTCCCACTGCTCAGTGGGAGGAGGCCATTCCAGATCAAGAGCCCAGGGCGGGCCAATGCCAGCGGGGGCAGCAGCCCGGGTGTGGGGGTCCCCAGCCCAGCCGTTCCTCCAGCCTGCCTGCCCACCTACCATTATGGTTCCTCCTGTCTGGGTCCGAAGGGGCTTCAGCACCTTCCTCTGCACAAGGAAGTTGGGGAGGAAGATGACAGGGGGGATTTCTGTGATGGTCGCGACAGCAAAGGACCACTGTGGAGACAGACGCAGGCCATTGGCCTCCCACTGCTGTGCCCAGAGCTCAGAGGCAGCCGCTGGGAAGGCCGATTCCCTCGAATGGCAGTTTCAAGGTGCCCTGCTGAACCCCGGTCAAACGCAGGTCCTGTGGGAGGAAACAAGAGCCCCACCCGTGCAGCCCCCAAGAGCTCCGGGCCCCGCAGAGAGCGGTGACACTGAACGCTTTCCTACAGCTGTGTCCGCCCAGATCCCTCAGCACTCCACAGCCCTCGGCTGCCCTCGTGCGCCTGCAGTGAGAGCTGCAGAGGCCTCCGAGGCAGCCTGCAGACCTGGACCCAGCAGCCACACCGGACTGGGAAGGGCCGGCACGGAGGCTCTCCCCGCAACGTCACACAGCGAGCCCCCGACAGAGCCAGGGCTGGGGGCCAGGCTCCTGCTCCCCGGCACAGCGCGGCCTCTTCACCCCCCGGGAACTAGACTGCTCTTCAGAAAGGGCGCCATGCCTTCGTCTGCGCTGCAGGGCGGGAGGGCCTGGGGCGCCCGCAAGGCATCTGCCCCAAGCCTTCCCTGTGACCCCCCCAGCCCTGGGCAAACGTCCATGCACCCAGATCCAGAACCGTCTCCTGCCTGGCTGAGGATGCACCCTGGGCCACGCCCTGCTCCCCACGGACCCTGGGCAGGGCCTCGGAGAGGCCAGGGCACTTTAGAAATGTTTACTAAGTGCCTGCTAGGTGTCAGGCCCCCAGGGGGGCTAGTGCTGTCCTCACTCAGGATGGCTCACAGCCCAGTAGGGAGGCGTTTACATGCAATGTGAGGAGAAGAACAGGGCTGGCGGCGGCCAGAGAGGCTTCCTGGAGGTGGTGACATCAAAGCTGAGATGCAGGGCGAAGAGGAGTTACCTAGGTGTAGGGTCAAGGCAGAAAGACGACTGTGGGCAGCAGGTAGAGACCAGGGTGCTGGCACGGGTGGTGCTCATCATGCAGGCCGCCTGCCAGCGAAGGCTCTGACAGCTTCGGCAGGGCAGCCGGGAGCCATCACACAGTGCTTCCTGAGCCGTTCTAGGGGCAGCAGGGGCCCAAATAGGGAAGAAGAGCAGGAGCAGCCCCAGGGAGGATGATGAGGGACTGGGGCAGTGGAGATGGGGGCGGTTAACAGGCAGCATGTGGGGCACGGGCGGACAGAGAGGTCCAGGATGGAAGGCTGGAACTCAGGACTCCAACACGGGGATGGCTGAGGGCTGTCCTGGGACGGCGGTGGCCGGACGCAGAGGTGCCCAGGGGGCCGAGCAGAGGAGGTTACAGGGAAGGTGAGCACGGAGCGGAGCTGAGGCTGCGAGGGTCCCATGAGACAGAGCTGGGATGCATGGCCACTGCCACTGGGCTGGGGGCTGGGGACAGACCCAGAGAGGAGGCAGGGGCCAGCTCTGCCTATCGTCACACAATCCCACCGCCCCACAAGCCTGGAGTGTGGGAGGCAGGGAGCCACCGTTTTCTATGAATAAAGGAGTCAACAAACAGATGTGCCCCTGCAGGACACAGGAAGTCACACCTCCCTCCCGGGGCAAGCCAGCAGGGGACAGAGACTGAAAGGCAGTGAAGCCTCTCCCAACCTGCTCAGGGTCCAACACACACACCCCCATGAGAACCGCAGTTCTCTGTGTGTGCTCCACAGCATCTGGCTATCCCTGCACTCCATCAAGGAAGGGTTCCACGGCCGAATAAGTTTGGGAAACATTGCTTATGCTGTCCATCTCTTGGAAATTCATAGCCCACTCCAGCACGTTAAAGGCTCTGACAAATAAAAATGGCAAGCAATAGGATATATTGGAGTATATGAGGAAACCATTTGGTATAAACCTAATTCGGCCTGACTTTGTTTTTTCCACAAGGGCCTGACTGTGGCTGTTGAGCACGCATTGTATATCTGCTTAGACATTTCCTATGGCCAGAACAAAGGCCCTGGAGATAAAGGTGCAACTTCCCCCCACATTGGCATTTCCTTAGGGATAAGCATCTTTCCTTAGGCTAGGAACTGATTGCTGCACTCATCTTTGACCACCCAGCTCACCTGTGACCACTCAGCTGGAGACAACAGACTGCCACCCTGCTGTGGTCACTGAGACAGAAGACCTACCTGCTGTTTCCATCAATCGCTGTGCCGACAGAGCAGTCTCGCGACTATCGTAAAAGGGACATTTCAATCCTATGTGAAACATCCTCTCTGGGGGTATATAACCAGTCTGTGCACCCCACTTCTTTCGTGCCCTTTCTTCCTTCGGGAAGAAAGGCCCCGGGTTATAATCCTCAGATTTAAGCTCAGAATAAACTCACTCAAATTTTCATTTATAGATCAGTTATGGATTATTTTCGTCGACAGCTCTGAGAAGGTCTGCGTCCTTAACTCGGCCTCGCGCAGTGTTTCCCAAACTTCCTGACCACAAACCTCTACCTGCCCCTCGGCTTTTCACGTAACACGTGCCCACCTTTCGCAAGCTGCGGACTCGTGGGACACACTTGGGAACTTCTGAGCTGGAGACTGAATTTTACACGGCCGGGCATAAAGTCACCGGAAGCACGTATAGGACTCAGCCAAGGGGACCCGCTCCCACAGGAGAAGGCACACGTCCGCCAGGGGTCCAGACCTCCGACAGTGAGATGGGGCTGCGCATGCCAGCCTCCCACTCGGCCCAGCTGCAGCTTCCGGGCAAGGCAGGGACGAGGCCTACTGAGGCTCTAGACGCGTGCCTTCCAGCCCAGTAGCTGCCAGCCACACGCGGTTACTTGTGTATAATTTCAAATTATTAAAATTTTTAAAAATTACTATTGTATTCCTCAGTCACACTAGCCATATTTCAAGTACTCAAAAGCCACATGCGGCTAGTGGCCACTGGACTGAACATAGCCCTTCTGGAACATTTCCCTCATTGCAAAAAGTTCTGTCGGACAGGGCTGGTCTAGAAAAAACCATCAGTGCCATGTGAAAAATAAACAGAGACGTGGGCCAGACCGTGGCTCAGGCTCGGCCCCGGGGCAAGGGGAGAAGATAAGGGAGGTGAGGCTGTGGGGCCTGGGTAGGGCAGGCTGTGTGGTCTGAGGCCTGTGACAGCTCTGAGTGGTAGATGTGGCGGGGGAGGGAGGGCAGGGCGGTGCCACAGCATAGGCCACTGACCCTCTATCTGGGGCGTGCAGCAGGCTGAGGTGGGGCTGCCCCGATCTGCCAGCGGGTCAGGTCCTCTGAGAGCCTGGCCCCAGGCAGGGGCATCGACAGACGGGCTGGATTGGGGGTGGGGTGGGGACAGGGCTCAGAAGTCCTCCTCAGAGTCGAACTGGTCCAACTCCAGGCTCCACCACTGCTGTGTGAATCTGGGCACGGCCCTCCACTTCCCCGTGCCTCGGTCTCCCCATCTCCTCACCATGCAGCAGGGGCTCCTCCCCACCAGGCCTGGAGTGAGGACTTAGACCCATCCGAGAGGCCCATCCCCACCCCCCAACCCTAAGTACCCACCTGGGCCCCTCCACCCAGCCCTGGCCTCCTCTTTCTGCACAGCACCTGTCTCGCCCTGAGGTGACAGTGTGTCGCTATTGTTACCTGCCTCTCCCGGCAGGACACCAGCTCCAAGAGGGCAGGCAGGTGCTCATTCTCTGCCGTAAGATGATGCTGAGAATGACACCTGGCACACAGCAGGTGCTCCTGGCACAGGCTGTCGGTCTTCTCCCAGATCCCTACCTGCACCCCCTCCCAAGGAGGCCACCCCAGCTGCCCCAGCCCAGAAGAACTTGTCACAGTGCCAGCTGTTAAGGTGCGCCAGCAGCCTGGCCTCCTGCTCCTGAAACAGCACACTGCAGAGCTCCCTGCGGGATCAGGCAGAGGCCACGCCTCTGGCGAACCCACATCCGCACCCAGCTTCTCCCCCCGCACTCTCTGCTCCTCCCCTCCCTTCTGCGGGGCAGCTCGCCCCTCGGGGATCCCCACTGCAGGCTGTGCTCCTCCACGTGTGGTTCCTGGACTAGCAGTGGTGCTGTCACTTAAGAACTTGTTAGAAATGCAGTTGCTGGGGCCTGCCTCAGACCTCCTGCATCTGACACTCCCGGGCAGGGCCCAGGATCTGCGCTGTGACAAGCCTCCAGGGCATTCTGATGCTTGCACAAGTTTGAGATCCACTGCCCTAGGGAACTTGACCTCAGACAGTGCTGAACGAATGAAGGAGCTACGTGGACACAGGGGTTTACCCCGGCCTGATGCCCACCGTCCACCAAAGGGTGTAGGGGGCAAGCTTCTCCATCCCAGGGCCTGGCCAGGTGGCAGAGCTTCCAGGCCCAGGCAGCCTTTTGGGGACCCCACAGACAGCAGGACACACCTGGGGCTGGTGACACCCTGGACCTATTCTCCACGCACTCAGTGCTGCAGGACTCTCCTCTCCAGCCACCTGCTTTCCTCAGATGGACCCCCTACCCTCGGAGGCCCAAACCAAGAACTCCTCTCACCGAAGAGACTGGCCGCAACCCACATGGAGCCCCAACTGCTTGCTTTCCACAGAACTTTCCAGAACTTTCCACAGTGGAAGTGGGAACAAAAGGAGAGAAGGGGGAAAAAACACACAATCATCTCAGTTGCAGAAAAAGCCTCTGACAAAATCCAGCGCCTTTCCTGATAAAACCAATCAAAACTGGGACTAGAAGAGAGCCCCTCACATGACATGGCATTTATCACACACATACACAGACATACACACAGACACACACACAGACACACACACACACAAAGACACAGACAGACAGACATAGACACACACAGACACACACACACACAGAGCTAACACCACACTCAACAGTAAAAACTGAAAGCCTTCTGTCTAAGATCAAGGACAAGGCAAGGACGCCTGCTTTTGCCACTTCTATTCAACACGGTACTGGAAGTTCCAGCCAGAGCAACTGGGCAAGAAAAAGAAAGAAAAGCCCTCCGAGTTGGAAAGGAAAAAGTAAAACTATCTGTCTTCACAGCTGGCATGATGTTCCATGTAGAAGATGCTAAAGAACACACATATACACGCACCCACCCCGTTAAACCCAAGAAATGAATTCAGCAAAGTTGCAAGATACAAGAGCAACACATAAAAATCAGGGGTATTTCTATACACCAGCAACGAGCAATCCAAAAAGGAAATTAAGAAAGCAATTCAATTTACAACATCAAAAAGAATAAAATACTTGAGAATAAACTTAACCAAGGAGAGGCAAGACTTGTACACTGAAAACTACAAAACATTGCCGAAAGAACTTACAGAAGTTCTAAATCAATCAAACACATCCCGTGCTCATGGGTTGGAAGATCTAATGTTGTAAAGATGGAAATACTCTCCACATTCACCCATAACCTTAATCTAATCTCAACACAATCCCTTTCAAAATCCCAATGGCCTCTTTTGCAGAAATGGAGAATCCGATCCTATAATTCAAATGGAATTTCAAGGGACCCCAAACAGCCAAAACAATCTTGAAAAAGAACCAAGTTGGAGGACTCACAATTCCCACTTTCAAAACTTACTACAAAGTTTCAGTAATCAAAACAGTGTGGTGCTGGCATGGGATGGACATACAGATCAAGTGACCAGAATGGAGAGTCCAGAAATAAACCCATACTCTCCGGCCAATTGATTGTCTCCAGGGCACCAAGGCCATTCAACGGGGCAAGAACCGTCTCTGTAACAAACGGTGGTGGGGAACCGGCTGTCCACACGCCAAGGGACAAAGCTGGATGCTCACCTCAAGCCAGATACAAAAACGAACCCAAAATGGAGCACAGACCTCAATGTAAACTAAGACTATAAAATTCTTAGAAGAAAACAACTTCATGACCTTAAATCTGGCAAAGGAGCCTTAAATATGACACCAAAAGCACAAGCATCAAACGGAAAAAAAGAGATAAATGGAACTTTGGTAAAATTTTAAAACTTCATAAGGAAGAAGACATGAGTCTTTTTCACGAGTGAAAAGACAACCCACAGAATGGGAGAAAGGATTATTTGCAAATCATGTACTATCCAGAATATATAAGGAACTCCTACAACTCAATAATAAAAAGACAAACGACCCAATTTTTAAAATAGACCAACAGCTGGAATAGATATTTCTTCAAAGAAGATATGTGAATGGCCAAGAAGCACATGAAAAGGTGCTCACTTTCATAACAACCAGGAAAGTGCAAATCACAACCACAATGAGACACCACTTCACACCCACTAAATTGGCCACAATCAAAAAAACAGAAAATAACAAGTGTTGGTGAGGATGCAGAGAGACTGGAGCCCTTGTGCACAGTTGTTAGGAGCAGAGCCCGTGCAGCTGCTGTGGGAACCCCTGTGGTGGGGCCTCAAAGAGTTAAACAGAATCACCACATGACTGAGCAATTCCACTCTTAGGCAAAAGAGTTGAAAACAGGAACTCAAACGCATCCTGTACACAAACGTCCACAGCAACACTACGCACAAAGGCCCAGGGCTGGAAACAACTCAAATGTCCACCAGGTGACGAACAGATAACCAGATGTGGGCTATCCGGACAGTGGAATATTAGTCAGCCGTCATAAGGGATGAAGCGCAGATACACGCTACAAAGTGGACGATTCTGGAAAACGCTGTGCTTGGTGAAAGCAGCCAAACCCCAATGGCCACATTATCGCAGGATTCCATGTATGTGAAATGTCCAGAAAAGGCGAACCCACAGAGACACAGGTTGGTGGTCACAGGAGCAGACAGGGAGGGAGGAACGGGGTTTCCTTTGGGGGCGACGAAAATGTTTCAGACCTACATGGAGGTGGTGGGTGCACCACACCATAAATGTACTAAATGCCACTGAACTTTACACTTTAAAATGGTTAATTATTAATTTTATGTTATGTGAATTTTATCACAACAAAAAAAAGGGAGGGGGGCCCTCAGGGAAGACAAGTAAGAAGGAGAGAAGCAGGCCCTGGGGTCCGGGTCCCCCAGAGACTCTCTGACTTCCGCCCTCCCTCTGGGCCCTGTCCTGCCCTCCCTGTCTCCCACAGGGCTCCCAGGGCCGCGGGGAGCCGTGCCCAGGCTTCCCAGGGCACAGGCCAAAATTTCCGAGGTGTCCTTGGCTTCTTTCTCTCGCATACCCAGTCTGAACAACAGAAAATCTTTTGTTTCAACTTCATAACAAACCCCAAAGCCTACCACTTCCCGCCAGCCCACAGCGGCTGCTGCCAGCCTAGTCCGGGAGCCCAAGGTCTCACCAGGATTCCTGCAACGACCTCCTGCCTACCGCTCTGCCCGCTTTTGTCTTGACAGCCTGTTCTCATCCGTTCTCGTCTCATCTGCCTGTTAAATCCTGTTAAAACCTAGCTCAGCTCATGTTCCTCTGCTTCAACGCGCCCTGGCTCCCACCTCCCTCAGATCACGGCCATGGCCGCACGCAAGGCCCTGTGTGGTCTGGCCCCTGACCATGTTCTCACCCCACGTCTTCCCCGTCTCCCTCCCCTTCCCTCTGAGCCAGCCACATCTGGCTTCCTCACTGTTACTGGCACACATTGAAGCCATTTCTGCCTCGGGGCCTTTGCACCTGCCAGTCCTTCTGCTTGGAATGCCCTCCTCCAGAGGCCCACACAGCCCATTCCCTCAGTAAGCCCCTCCCTGACTTCCCTACTTCAAAGTGCAGGCCTCCCCACCCCCTCCCACTGTACTTGCCCCACGGCACGGAGCACCTTCTAACACACCACAATGTTGACTTTATTGTGTCTACTGGCTGATTCCCAACCAAACGGCAGCTCCATCTCTTGTTGCATCCTGTCTCCCCCACACCTGGAACAGAGCATGGTGCTCACAAATACTTGCTGGATACACCCGTCGGAGTACCGCCCAGCCCCGGGCACAAGGACAAGAGGTCAGATCTTTATCGCACTACCCTGCACCCCATGGCAAACTGTCACTAGGGTCAGCAGAAGGCGAGATCCCCGTGCCGGCCCAACCCAACTGCCACCTCAATGGAGCCAGCTGTGGGCCGTGCACACAGCAGGTGCTCAATAAACATCTGTTTGCCTGAATTGACATGATCTGGCAAACATCAGGCTACTGCATCTCCTTCGGTGCCCTGTTTATTAAGCACCGAAGGCCCCAGCCGCGCAGGGCCAGGCGTGAGCCCCAGAACAGGGGTGGGGGCAGGGGAGAGGTGGACATTCAACAGCACGCACCGAAAAGCAAGGAAAAGCACCCTTGAAATCCGCGGCACCTCTCTGGGGAGCCCACAGCAGAGGAAAGAGCAACACGCAGACACCAGACCTTCCCGAGCTGCTCCCCAGATGCCAGGCAGTGCCGGAAACGCACACGGGTCTCCTCTGAGCGTCAAGGGCACGTCGCACCACATGCCCTCCCGTGGTACCTGGAACAAGACCCAGCCTCTTCCTACGGCCACAAGACCCTGTGTGGCCTGGCGCTGTGGGCCTCCCTGACCACATCACAGGCCGCTGCGTTTCAGGCCCTTCCATCTGGCCACTCAAGTCCCTTCCTCCTCCAGGCCTGTGACTCTGGAACATTCTTCCTCCAAAGCTCCACAGGAGTGTCACCTGTTCTTCATTCTTCAGTCCCAGTGCAAACCTCACCCCCTCTGTGAGGCCCTCCTGGACCACCCAGTCCACATGAACCAACCTTCACCCTGTTACTCTCTATTTTTTCTTTTCCTTCATAGCTCTCGGCACTCTCTGACATCTTCTTGTGTGGCTACTTCTTTATGTTGTCTTTCACAACGAAAACACAACTCTACAGGAGCAGAAAGTTCGCTTATTCTTTCTGTACCCAGTATAGAGTCAGTATTCGACTCAGATGTGTTGACTGACCGAATATTTCTTCATCTTCGTAGGTGCTATGGAGATCATCGTGTTTCTCCTTTTGCTCTGGCTGCCATGAAGCTCCAAGCCAAATATGCAGCTCGATCACAATCCTGGTTAATCCTTCCAGTTGGCATATCTGAATTCTGCTCCTGCCCTGGACCTTAATTTTCTGCTTGGGACTCTACCTATTAATACATTTTTTATTATTACCTATCACATAGTAAGCTGCCTTTAGGCTTTTGAGGGCCCAAGGCCAGGCATGCCGTCAGCCTAGCACAGCTCCCGTGAAGGCTCCAATGGGTAGGGCTCCAGAGCCCACGCCCAGCCTCATCGTGGCATGCCCACTCCACCCTGCCCCCTACCCTCAGCCTCTGGACTCTGGAAGGCGCGATCTACCGGCCCAGCCCCAGGGCTGTGGACTGTGACCACGCATGTCTGGGCCCCAGGAAACCAGGGCAGCCAAGTGCCGGGCTCCCTGCCAGGGCCTCAAACACCTCTCTCTGCCAGGAGCCAGGTTTCAACATAGTAATCTTTCCTGAGCTGACACTCATGCTCCATCTGGAATTCCCACAGCTCAGGCAGAGTCAGGGCGGAGGGCGACGGCAGCTGTGAGCCAGAACCTGGGAGACCAGATGGGACACCCCACCTGGGGTCCCCTCAACACCTGCAGGATATCTTGGTTAACCTTAGCAGGTGGGGCCTCCTGCTGGGCCAAGGCTTTTCCACCTGGCAACCTCTGGCAGCCACTATGGCTCTGAGTCTAAAGTGAGCCCAGTTGGGAAGCCTGGAGGTCAGGGGTTAGGTTCCCCAGACTGCTGGGGGCAGAGACCCTGTGACTCCCCGAGCCCACCTGGGCAGGCTGGCAGCACCAGGTTCAGACACGGCCCCCAGCCCAGCCTCCCCTCTGCCTCACCTCGGGACTCACTGAGTGCCTCCGCTCTCAGAGCCTCAGCCAGGACATGGTGATGTGGGCTCCTCTCAAAAGAGGTCACAAGTGGCCACAATAAGAAATCGGGAGTGTCACTTCATCATCTGGATTTCTGGCTTCTTTTTGTTTTTTTTTTTTTCCCTGCTTTATTTCCCAACCCCCCCAGTACATAGTTGTATATCTTAGTTGCAGGTCCTTCTAGTTGTGGGATGTGGGACGCCGCCTCAACGTGGCCTGACGAGCGGTGCCATGTCCGCACCCAGGATCCGAACCCTGGGCCGCCGCAGCGGAGCATGCGAACTTAACCACTCGGCCACAGAGCCGGCCCCTCTGGCTTCTCTTTGAAAGCCAGGCGCTCTGGCCCCGCAGGGCCCATGGTGGAACTGAGGAGCAGCCACTCGCGGGAGAGGGCCAGGAGCTGCCCGGTCCCCCAGACACCGCCCCTGCCTGCCTGGCCCCTGCTGACATCCCCTGCTGGGCCTTGGGAGCTCCAAACTAGGTTTTAGCTCCACAGTTTTGACAATTCTTTAGCAGTAGGAGTCCTTAGAATACAACCTTAAACTTCAGCCCAATATAAAAATAGACCAAAGTGGAACAGCTTTGGTGGGATGGGGACAAGTGGCTGGGGTCCCCGCACCCATGCTCCCAGCAGGGGTCTCTGAGGCCTGTCCACAGAGAGCAGATTGAAGGTCACTTATGTAAAAGCCCAAAACCTTTATGAAGATTCAATCTCCACCAAGAGAACATCCCGCTTTCACATTCCCCGGGACAGGGAGCTCACTACCCCTGGAGCAGCCTAGCCTTCCCTGGTACCTGCCCTTTTTATGACACCTCTCCTTCTCTTGGGGATCACGACTCACATGGTCCCTCTGGGCTAGGGACAGGAATGGAGCCCCTTGAGGCTGTGCTTGCCCAGGCTCAGCTGCCCCTCCTTTGGCCATTCCTCCCAGCCAGCAGCCCCCCAGGCCCAAGGCCCTGTACCTTCAGCTCGTTCAGATAGCGCCTCGTGTGCACCACCAGCAGGTCCTCGTCCGAGGCCTCCCGTGCCTCCACCAGCATGCTGTCTGACAGAAGATTCTCTTCTGAAACCACAAAGTGGGGACTCTGGTTCCTGTCGACCTCAGGGCAGGCCCGCCCCAGACCCCCACGCGCTGCAGACTCGGCCTGTGTCGGGACTGCCCCAGGAGAAGGTGGGCACTGCCGACCCGTGGGCATTGAGAACAGGCCGCCTCCCAGGCCAGTGTGGACAACGGCCAGATGCTCAGGCCAGGGACATAGGACACTGTGCACGCAGCCATCCTGGTGTTTCCCAAGCCACGAGGTAGCTCGGCTGTGACTGGACAACTTGCAGAGGCAGGTGACACGCAGGTCAACAACGTGCCCCTCAAGGTGAGAAAGGCTCTTCTTGATTCTCCCACCACCTTCTGATGATACATGGCCGCTCGGGGCACTGTGGCCTCCCTTTCCCACCTGCCTAACCCTTGCTGGGCTCCCATTTTAACCCAGAAAAAGCAGCAGTCAGTCTCATGTCTGCAGGCAACAGTGAGCAGCCGCCACCGAATTGCACTGTTTGCACTGCATTTATTTTTTCCATGACCTTCTATTTATGGCAAGTGAAACTGGCTTTTCCCATTTAGATGACATAATGTTTCATTTTGAAACAAGTTTATTTAAGTCTTTTAAAACAAAGGCTAAGTCAATAAAAAACATGAAGTAAATAATGGAACAGGTGGCACAAGGAGCTGGCAAGGTCCCAAGAGTGGTTTGCAAATGACTGACGTCTGGGAAACACGGCATTGTTTCGTCACCCCTCACGTACACCAGACAGGAGTTGCTCCATTTTGCAAAAGAACAAACTGAGGCCGAGAGCAGGTAGAGCTCTAGGGCAGAGTGAGAACAGGGCCAGGTGCTCCGGGTTCTGGGGAAATCCGAGCGGTGATGTCAGAACCTAAGGGGCCTGTTTTAACACCTCAGCCTCAGAAACAAACCTCAGTAGACACCAGCCAGCTCCACACATTTCCTACACATAGCTCCACATACAGCGAGGACTCTCCTTCCCCCACCCCAGAACATTCCATGGCTCCCCACTGCCTTCAGGCAAAGGGCCAGCTCCTTTCTTGGTGGCACCTTCACCACGTGGCCCCTGCCTCCTTTCCACCCACACCTCAGAGGAGGGAGGGGACCCAGGAGGGCTGTCAGCTGAGAGATGAGGGAGACAAGGAGCCCTTGTTCCTGGAGCGCTACAGGAGCCTCAGGAGGGGCAATGGGGGGAGTGGCTCAGGCTGGGTCTGCTGGAAACAGAGCAGGAAGGAACACAGTCAGGAAGGGAGAGAACCGTGAGGGAGGAGCGGGCGGCTCGGCTCCCTCGCCAGGGTCTCGCCCTTGGGGCTCTTCCCTATGGCCTATCTTCCTTCAACACGCACGCTGGTCACGACTGCACACAGAGACCAGTACCAACTGCCATAAACAGAAGGTAGCCAAAAATCAAAACCAAATACAACAGAAACGGTGTCATTAATCTCTAATTTGACTCGATTTTCTGCAAGATGCCGAGCCTGAGGCTTGTTGTTAAAAAGGGAGGTGGGCTTCGGTGACAAAGACGGCCAGCCCCCAAGTGAAACTTACTCCACGGTATAATCAGAAGGCCGTGTGATCTGAAGATATTCATCGCTTCATCTTATGCCGGGTAACACTTCAGGTAACATTTCCTACCTCCCTCAGTTAAACAGTCCCTGATACAGGGAATGAGAAGAATCTTCTCGCACTAGCCTACTGTGACACCTGAATCTCCCACCTAAGCCCGACCGCTGGATTACAAACCACAGCGGAAACAGTGCGCTCCCCAGAGCATCATCGTGCTCAGTGGAATGAGCCATGAAGGGTAGGACCCTGGAGC
Organism: Equus quagga; assembly: GCF_021613505.1. Lineage (NCBI taxonomy): Eukaryota > Metazoa > Chordata > Mammalia > Perissodactyla > Equidae > Equus > Equus quagga. Next base: position 101,282,709 of record NC_060267.1, on the reverse strand, counting down.
TCTCAGTTTCAGATCCGATTCTGCCACTTAGCAGCTGTGTGACTTCGGGCAGGTTTCCTAGCCTTTCTGGGCCCCAATTTCCTCCACTTGTAACCAATGGACTTGGAGCAAAGGTTCTCTACCTCCTGGACTCTCTGGGCTTGTGGGGCACGAACACTGGATTCCTGCAAACTTCAGCTTCCCTGTGTCCATCATCAATCAGCTCCCTTTCTACTGGGCCTCCAGGGCAGAGACAGCACTTAGGCCCACAGCAACAGGAGTCAGTGAAGCTTTGAGACAGGGACACATCATGATTAGAAGTCTACTGGAAAGATTCTTTTGACAGCAGGGGTGGAAGGCAGTCTGAGGGCTGAGACTGGAGGTGGGAGAGGCTGAAGCTCGTCTTAGGGAAAGACAGCAGGGAGGGCGTGGGAGGGGCAGATGGGTTGGAGGAAGGAGATGGAGCATCCCAGGTGGGGCCTTCCATACCTTTTAGGAAGCTGATCACTTTGCCCCATTTTCCCGCGTCAAAGGGGTGCAGTTTCTCCAGGCCCATGAAGGTTATGTTGTAGCGCGGTGAGTACACAATGGGCCAGCGTGTCTCCGGCACATGCTGGTACAGTTGGGTTGAGTGTGGCCTTCCACATGCATAGGGACAGACACACAGATGGGGCAGGCTCAGTGTGGAAAGCAGCTTCCCCTCCCCGCCAGCCAACTTTGATTCACCAAACAGCCCTGACCCAGTACCACTAGCTCCCTCAGCTGCAGAAAGAGGGCCACTCAGCAACAGCATGAACGACAAAAGCAGCTCCTTACTGAGCACTGGCTCTTGCCCCGCACCCTCCACCCCAGCCAGGCACCAGCACATCCCACCGGAGGCCTGGAGAGGGGCCCAGGTGTGCCCAAGGTCACACAGCTGCTCTGTGGAGCAGCCAACGTGCACCCAGGTGTGTCTGGCTGCAAGGCCTCCGCGCTTCACCTCCACATTATGACAACTACACCCAACAGCTGCGTGGCCCTAGGCCTCACTTTCCTCAACTGTAAGACGTGTGGCGGTTGCCAGGATTGAGATCACGCATCTAAACAGCAGAGCACAGAAAGTGCCCTACCCGTGAGAGCTGGGGGTGACAGTCCCAGAAAAAGCAGGTCGGGGCTCACGCAGGCTGTGGCCCAACCCCGAGCCAAGGATGGGGGTCACTTCGGGCCCCGCTGAGCAGCTGACACCCCCCCCCCATCAAACCTCCGCAGCCGCCTCACAGGGACCAGAAACGGCTCCAGCTGCTGCCTATGCGGGGGCCTCAGCACAGCTGGTGGGGCCCGAGGTAGGGCAGACGGCAGCCCCGCGCATGTCGCCGGCCCCCGCCCGGGTCGGGTCTCCGCGGCTGGCGCCGGTCCCCCCGGCCGCAGAGAGGTGGCGCGGAGCTGGCCGGGCGCGCGGGGCCGGACTGGGTGCACCCGGCCCGAGCGCCCCCTCTCCCGCCATACCTGGACATGCACCTGGCTGGCCCGCCCGGCCGCCCGCGCACTCGCGCTCCCGCCCACGGGGACCCCTGGGAACCCCGGGGGCTTGGCTCGGCGCCCCCACCCCGCCGCACTCACATCCCGGGGCCTGGCCCTCCCTGCGCTGGCCACCGCTCCGCGACCAAGCGGGGCGGGGCGCGGCCCCGCCCAGGACACGCCCCCGGCCGCGGCCGCCTCCGCTCGGGGCGGAGCTCCAGCGGGCTCGCTCCACCCCGCCCGCCCACGCGCCTGCGTCACAGAGGGATGGAGTCTTGCGCCGAGCTCGCCCGTCAGCAGGAAGCCACGCCCCCAACGCCCATCAAGCGCCAAGTCCCGCCTTCCGCAGACAAATACCCAGTGGCATCCTGCCTGGCTCGGGAGGCCACGCCCCTCGGGGAGGGCCGCGGGAGGGCCCGCCGCGGCGCGTCAGAGAGGCTCCGAACGTGCGGCGTCGCCGCGCTGTCGCGCTGCTGCGCTCGCCCGGCGGGAGCCGGGACTCCTGGCTTCCCGGCACGCCCCGCGCGGGTCTCTGCGCGACCTTGGGCGGGCGTCCGCGCCCTGCGCCTCTGTTTCCGCGAGTGAAGTGGGGATGGGGGCGGTGGCTCTGGCCCTGCAGTCTCCGACCTAACGGCGCCCACGGCCACCCGCGCGCCCTCGAGCCTTTGGCGGCTCTGACGCGAGACAGGCACACGAGTCATTTGGGCTCTCCGAGCCTCGGTCCCCTGCTCCGTGGAGCCGGGCTGGCGGCCAGTCCCCGGGGTACAGCCGGACAGCTGTGCGCGCGCTGTCCCGGCCCCAGCCCGTCCGCCCGCCCCGCGGGGACCAGGACAAGCCCCGGCTGGCCCGGGAGGAGGCCCCAACAATGGAGCCCAGAGGACGGGACAATGGGCCTCTCTGCGGCCCAGCTGTGCCCCCAACCAGACAGAAGCAGCTGGCCCGGGGGCTGCCAGGAGCCGCGCGCTGGGTTCCCTGGTGGCTCCCGGCCCTGGTGACAGGGTGTGCACCGTGAAGGGCAGGGCGCGGGCTTTGCACGGCCCTGTGTGCCCTCTCTTGATTGCGTGAGGGCACGCTAACCCTCTGAGGGGACGCTGTCATCACCCCAGTTTTACCACGAGGTCACTGCGGTTCGGGTCAGCCACGTGGCTTTGGGCAAGCTGCTTCAGCCCTCTGGTCCTTCCTTTCTGCATCTGCCACCTACCTCCAAGTCGAGAGAACCAAAAGAGATGGTAACGCTGGTGATTATTTAAGGAGCACCCAGCGTGTGCGATTCCATTCTAAAAGCTTTATGCTCATTTGATGCTTATAACAGCCCCAGATGGTGAACTATGCTTGTCCCCATTTTACAGATGAAGAAACGGAGGCACCAAATGGTCAAATAACCTGCCCAAAGGTCAGAGATGTGGACAGATGTAGACTATAGCCAGAGAAGGTAGAAAGGAACAGTTAATGACAACAAGCGAGGAGGAGTGTGCGGCGGCCCTGTGTGGTTGTGAGATCCCGACTTCCCTGCAGGGAGCTCACGCTGTGGTTTGGGAACCCACGTGGATGAGCCTCTTGTTGGGAGAATGAGGGTCTCAGGCAGACTGGATCAGCGAGCTGAGGCCACAGAGAGTGGGACTGCTCTTGTGAGAAGGTTTCAAGTCACGTCCTGTGTGGCTAAGGAGGGAGGTGGTCTGCTGCCCGCTGGGTCACCTGCAGGAGAAATGGACTCTGCTATTCTGGCTGTGTTGGGGGCCTCTCCGTTACAGCATCCTAGGTGTCCCCTCGCTAAGGTGCTGCGCGGGACACAGCAGGGAACCAGCAGGCAAGGTCTGAAAGCCCTGGTCATGCTCATAGTGTAGTGGGAGAGACAACCTTAAACTGGGAGACAGTCACAGCTACAGAATATGACTACTGCTGTGAAAGGCGCGAGCTGTGATGGTGGGAGAGAATGGTGGGGCCCCTGATTTAGGCGGTGGCCAGAAAGGCCCCTTTGAAGAGACAGCTGTCTTTCCCTTTTTAACCATGTATACGTTATTTTAAAATATCGTAATAAGGGGCTGGCCCCATGGCCGAGTGGTTAAGTTCGCGCTCTCCGCTCCAGGCGGCCCAGTGTTTCGTTGGTTCGAATCCTGGGCACGGACGTGGCACTGCTCATCAAAGCACGCTGAGGTGGCGTCCCACATGCCACAACTAGAAGGACCCACAACGAAGAATATACAACTATGTACCAAGGGGGCGTTGGGGAGAAAAAGGAAAAAAATAAAATCTTTAAAAAAAAAAAAAATATTGTAATAAAACATTTCCCCCCTTTCATGCAATCTTGGAATATATTTTAGGTTAAAATGTATAAGAAACCCCCATGACATGACATTTGTTTTGAAAACTACAGACATACAAACGACAACATTAACTGCAGAAATGCAGCAAAGAGGAATACAAATTGGCACAGATCCAACATTTCAGTATTGGTAAATAGTAATTGAAATCAACACATCTGGGGCCGGCCCAGTGGCGCAGTGGTTCAGTGCGTACGTTCCACTTCGCCGGCCTGGGGTTTACCCGTTCGGAACCCAGATGTGGACATGGTACCGCTAGTCAGGCCATGCTGTGGCAGGCGTCCCACATATAAAGTAGAGGAAGGTGGGCATGGATGTTAGCTCAGGGCCAGTCTTCCTCAGCAAAAGGAGAAGGATTGACAGTAGTTAGCTCAGGGCTAATCTTCCTAAAAAAAAAAAAAAAAATGACACATCGTATTACAGTATCAACACCATGCCCTCAAGTTCAAGTAAGCACCTCTACTTCCATCCCAGAACCCTGCCAACTTAGACGTAACACAACAGTAACATGAGCTAGCATTCATTAAACCGTTAATGAGTGCCAAGCACTGCTCAATATGTAAAATGTGTTTTTTTGTTTGTTTTATTGATGAAGAGACAATTTTTAAACAAGCAGAGGAAACAGCAAGTGCCAAGGCCCAGAGATCAGAGGAGCAGGAAAAGGTGGTGGACACCGTGTGCCCATCAGGGTCTGGCAGGACAGTGGGTACACACTCAACTGTGCTTATTGAAAAGAGTTTAATGGAGGGCTATTACCCCAGGTATGGGGGTTGGGGTGCAGCTCCTGGGCTGGCAACAGTGGAAACCCTTCACCCCTAACCCTGAAGGGAGGAGGGGCGGGGTGGTTTCCTGGAACCAGGGGGAGCCGCAGCTGTGGGCCACCGGTCCTGAGAAGAGATGTGGCTGGAGAGAGACAGGCCACTGCCAACTGGGAGTGGGTGGGGAAAACACCCCAACTTTCTCTCTTCCCACCCTCCGAGGGAGGAGGGTGCCTCCCATTGGTGCCTCCCGTTGGCTGAACCCAACAACAGCCAAAGGTGAGGAAGCCCAGGTGCTGGTGTCCATGGAGGTCAGCTTCGGTGGGGTGACACAGAGTGGGTGAAAACTGTGGCGAGTGGATCTGGGGGGTGGGGGTGAGCAGAGAATAACCACTGTTGTTCCAGGTGACCCTGCGGTCTGTCCAGCCCTCTCTGAGCCAACTGTGTAACAGGAATGACTTGGGCTTGAGAACTGACCCTGTCCCAATCCTGCCTGCAGACGTCTCGTTGACCTGGAGCATTCACATGTCTGTTGCCGTGGAAACCTGACACTCGGGCTTGGCCACCTGCACCTGCCATCCATCCATCCCCCAAATCAAGGAGCTGGTCCAACCCGTGACCTGGTGATGCCCAAAGGACGAGAAATCACTGCATCTGTTAGAGCCCCTGGGACCACTTTTAGAGCCTCCGGCCTCAGCCTCAGCCAGACAAGGTTGGCAGGGCTTCTCAAGACCGGCAGGGCTGTTGGGACACCCGAGGCAGCATGAAATCGTCACTCCCATCTCCGGCCCCAGCAGCGATTCACTCTGCCACTGGGACTGGCCCTGAGGGAATTCTGTGGCCATGGGAACTCATCAGCCCACAGCCGCCTGGCCTCCCTCACACGGGTTCTGCGTCAGCCCCACACACAGAGGGAGACAAACACCCCACAGCCACAGGCACACACCCACTGCCTCACACCCAGATACACACACAAATGCACAGGCAGGCACAGACACACACCCACAGTGCGTGCCACCATGCCTAGCCACTTCTGGCCACCCCTGCAATTCTTCCAGTCTCGGTTTTCCTGACTGTCCCAGGACGAAGCGGGGACGGCCCACAAGACACTCCCGTGCATCCTGGAACCTCTCTGAACAGAGTGTCTTCATCACCGTTCCTCTTCCCCAGAAGGGAAAGTTCCTGGAAAACAAGGATTGAAGGAAGAGAGGGAGGAGGAGGAGTGGGAGGAGGGAGAGAGGCCGGCAGGAAGGGAGAGAGGCAGACACAGCCACGATAAACAGGCGACGCCATAGGATATAAATATGCTGGGGCAGACTCGATTTTGTTGGTTCTGATGTTTCTTCATTGGGGGAGGGGGCTGTTTTTCAAGAAAAGAAGATGAAAACTATGAATACAAATGAGAGACAGAGCCTTGGAGGGGCCCTTGGAAGCGAGGGCCCTGGAGTGTAGCAGCACAGCTGCTCCTGTCACATGCGTGAAACACGGACGTGTAAGCTCACAAACTGTGGGAGCACAGGCGCAGGCGCCCCCGACTCCCAGACACACTCGCTCGTGCACACACGCACCTGTGGCTCCAGGCCTCAGTTGCTGCTGTCAGCGGCCTGTCTGGGCAGCAGCCTTCAGAGGCCACTGCGGCCCTCACATGGAAGTCAGGCCCCAGCCCGGCCGCTTCCCCAACAACAGAGCATCCTCTGGGACCCAGCCGCATAGGTGCTCTTTGCTGTTTCAGAGGAGCAGAGCCCACTGCTGCCTCCTCGCCTGGGCCCCCAACCCCACGCCTACCCACCTGATGTGAGCAGGCTTCACACAGACGCACAGGCAGGGGCGGGGGCGGGGGCAGGGGGTGGGGAGGAGGAGGCGGGAGCTGCTTCTGGGGAGAGGCTTGGCCCCCACTCAGTGAGCGCCAGCCTCTGGCCCTTAGAGCTGGCCCCGCCCCCTCAAGCCTCCCCCAGCCCTCCTACTGCCTTTTTCTGAGGATGGGAGACCCAGGGCCAGAGTGGCTGCTAAGTGGGTCCTCTTGGGGAACAGCAGTATGTCACGCGCACGCACACACACTGAGAACCAGCACAGCTTTTTCTGGAATGCAGGAGATTTTCAAAGGTTTTCAATACAGTAAAGCATAAAGAAAATGAAAATGGCTTATAACGCTGCCGCACAGATAATCCCAGTGGCATTTTAAAAATAAAGTTAATGCACGCACACACTTAGGAAACTCAAACAGCTCCAAAAGATCAGAAAATGAAAAGGAAAACCTTCTTTCGTATCGCAGTCCCTTTCCTCGGAGATGATCGCTCTTGGCACTTCCTTCATGCATGCTTTGGTTCACTGGCATTTTACTGATAAAAAGAGAATCACGCTCTGCCTGCTGTTTTGTACCTTACCAGCTTTTCACCTAAGACTCCTCTCTGCAGATCCTTCCACATTGGTGCGGCCTAGTCTCACTCCTCCTTCGTAATGGCTGTGCTTTATTCCATCGTGTGCATTTGTTTCCGGTTTCCTTGCTCCTGCGCCGCCCCAACTGCTCCTTGGCGTACCTGGATGTACTGTCAGTAACTCCATAGGGTCAGTTAGAAACGGAAGCGCTGGGTCAAAGGGTTTGTGTCTTCTTTTTTTTTGAGGAAGATTAGCTCTGAGCTAACTGCTGCCAATCCTCCTCTTTTTGCTGAGGAAGAATGGCCCTGAGCTAACATCCGTGCTTATCTTCCTCTACTTTATACGTGGGATGCCTGCCACAGCGTGGTGTGCCAAGCAGTGCATAGGTCCACACCAGGGATCCAAACTGCTGAACCCTGGGCCACCAAAGCAGGATGTGCGAACTTAACTGCTGTGCCACCAGGCCCCTGGTTTGTGCATTCTTAATTCTACTAGATTGTCAAAATGCTCTTCAAAAAGATTAAATTAATTTACACTTTTATCAACAATAAATAAGTCTATCTCCCTACACATTAATGTTGCCAATCTGAAGGGTGAAAAATCATATCTCAGTGGGTTTTTTTTAAGTTTTATTGAGATATAATTCACATGCTATACAATTCACCCACTTAAAATGTACAATTCATAGTTTTTAGTATATTTAGAGTCACGCAACCATCAGCATAATCAATTTTGGAACATTTTCATCACCCCGAAAAGAAACCCTATACTCATTAACAGTCACTGCCCCATATCCTCTCTCCCCTCAGCCTCTAGCAACCATTAATCCACTTTCTGCATCTATAGATTTGCCTATTCCGGACATTTCGTAAAAACGAAATCACATAATATGTGATCTTTTGTGTCTGACTGCTTTCACTCATGTTTTCAGTATTCACATGTTGAGCGTATGTCAGCGCTTCATCCCTCTTTATGCGTGAATGACAGTCCATTGTGTGGATAGACCACATTTTGTGTGTCCATTCATCAGGTGATGGACATGGGGTTGTTCACTTTTTGGCTCTGGTGAATAACGCTGCTGTGAACATGCGTGTGCACGTTTCTCTGTGTACGTGTGACTTCATTTCTCTTGGGTGTACACCTAGGACTCAGTGTTGTTTTAATAGGCATTTCTTTTCATTTTGAGTGAGGTTGAGCATCTTCATGAATTGCTGCTTCAAATCTGCTGCCTGATTTCCTGTTGGGTTCTTTGAATTGAGTTGAATTGTAGGACACCCAGCTGGTGTCGCAGAATTGCCTGGTGATGTGGGAAAAAAACCCCACACATTATAATTGGTGTCAGGATCATACTACTGATTTGAGCTCTTTGTTAATCAAGAAAACATAGCCCATTGTCTGGCACATGTGTTGTAAATATATTTTTCCAGTTTGTCATTTGTCTTTTTTTTATTTGTCTTTTGACTTCTTTTATTTTGTGACATTCAGAAATCAATTATTTTGTTTTCAAAGTTGGGTTTTTTTTTGAGGAAGATTAGCCCTGAGCTAACGTCTGCTGCCAATCCTCCTCTTTTTTCTGAGGAAGACTGGCCCTGAGCTAACATCCATGCCCATCTTCCTCTACTTTATGTGTGGGACGCCTACCACAGCATGGCTTTCCAAGCGATGCCATGTCCACCCCCGGGATCTGAACCGGCGAACCCCTGGCTGCTGAGAAGCGGAATGTACACAAATAACCACTGCGCCACTGGGCCAGCCCCTTGTTTTCAAAGTTATTAACTTTTTCTCTTTAGGCTTATAACCAGCTTAGTAACGTCTTGCCCACTATAGTATAAGTTTATCCACGACTACTTCAAGAATCTTCATGCATTTTCCTCCTCCATCTTCTTTTTGTAACATTTAAAACTGACCCATATGGGGTTTATTCTGGTGAGACGAGTGAAGATCCAGGGTTCCTTCCAAACGGTCAAGGAATCATCTCAGCATCTCTAATGGAAGAACCCTTCCTGTGGGCACCGATTTGAAATGCCCCTTCACCGTAAATCACGTGTTCCTCTGCCCTCGGACCTGCTCCAGGACTCGCCGCCTGTTGGTTCTCCATCCTGGCCGCACATCAGAGTCATCTGGGACATTTAAGGAAACGCCAAACCCAGGTCCCACCCCGGTGGAGCAGAATCTCTGGGGTGGAGGCCAAAGATCGCTTTGTTTTGTTCGTCTGTTTTCTAGAAGCACTTTAGGCAGCTCTAGTGTGAAGCCAGGGCCAAGAACACGCACTCCACAGCACTCCGTTGACTGGTCTAGCTACTTCTTTTCTACCAAACTGTGTTTTAATAGAATTGGCCCTTGTCATTCCTCTTCTTTTTCAGAATTATCTTCACATATTTCCAGATGAACTTTATTATTGTTTCGTCAGTTCGGAAAAAAAGCCTGTTATTCCAGCTTAGGCCGCATTGATCTTATTTTCAGCCAACAAATCCTGATCGGGCGTCTACTCCGGGCCAGGCCCTGTTCTAGGCGGTGGGGATACAGGAGCGAACAGATTCATAAGAGTCCCTGCCTCCTGTTGGAAGGACAGACAATAAGATGTGAGTGGAGTCAAGGAAAGCTTCTCGGGGGAGGTGGCATGAGAGCTGAGCCTACACCATAACTCTGGTCCTACGCAGCAGACCTGGCAGTGGCCTACCCGTGCCCCTGTCGCCTCTCCTTTGCTGACAACACCCCAGCTTTGTTCAGGGTGGCAGTGTGGCTTGCCTAGGTGACACGGTTCTTTTCCCAGCCTCTACTGCCCTGCACACACTTCTAACCAAGGAGGCCGAAGCTGAAGCCTGCAGGACGCTAAGGAAAACGGCGCTCGAAAAGGGAGTTGCTGACCCAGCGCCAGCAGCTGCCCGCTCTAGTTGCATGGAAAAAATACACCCTGTGTTTAAGCACCAAGAAACCAGCTTTTTGTTCCTTCCGCCTGAAAAGCATACCTAACTGATACAACCTACACCAGACACCTTGTGAAATAACCCATCCGTGTTCCTGATGTTTGCAAATTCAATAAACAAGGACTTCGGCGACGTGGGAGGGTACGGGGTGCGTTCCAAAATTTAACACGATTTGGCCATCAGTGTCTCCATGTTTCTTTAAATTGTGGGTAAAAGATAACATAAAATTTACCATCTTAACCATTTTGAAGTTTGCAGTTTAGTGATAAGAATATTCACAGTGTTGTGAAATACATCTCTGGAAGTTTTCATCTTGCAAATCTGCAGCTCTGTCCCCATCGAACACCTCCCCATCCTCCTCCCCCTCCCCCGCCCTGGCAACCCCCATTCTACTTTCTGTTTCTGTGAGTTTGACTGCTCTCGTGACCTCGTGTAAACTGAATCACACAGTATTTGTCCTTTTGTGACTGGCTTATTTCACTCAGCATAACGTCCTCAAGGTTCATCCATGTTGCAGCATAGGACAGGATTTCCTTCTTTTTTAGGCCGAATATTCCATTGTATGTATAGACCACATTTTCTTTATTCATTCCTCCACTGATGGCCATTTGGCTTGCTTCTGCCTCTTGGCTATTGTGAATTCTGCTGCTGTGAACATGGGTGTGCGATATCTCTTTGAGACCTTCTTTCAATGCTTTTGGATCTACACCCAGACGTGAGATTGCTGGATCATACGGTAATTCTAGGTTTAATTTTTGGAGGACTTTCTATAGTGGCTGTGCGCATTTTACATTCCCAGCAATTGTGCGCAGTGGTTCCAGTTTCTCCACATCCTCACCATCACTTGTTATTTGCTGGGTTGTTTTGGTGGGGTTTTTTTTTATAGTGGCCATCCCAATGGGTGTGAGGTGATATTTCATTTGGTTTTTTTTTTTTTTAAAGATTGGCACCTGAGCTAACATCTGTTGCCAATCTTCTTTTCTCCCCGCCCCCTTTTTCTCCCCAAAGCCCCCCAGTACACAGTTGTATGGTTTTTTTTAGTTGTGGGTCCTTCTAGTTGTGGCATGCAGGACGCCACCTCAGCATGGACTGATGAGTGGTGCCACGTCCGCGCCCAGGATCCGAACTGGTGACACCCTGGGCCACTGAAGCAGAGGGTGCGAACTTAACCTCTCGGCCACGGGGCCGGCCCCTGTCATTTGGTTTTGATTTGCATTTCTCTAATGATTAATGATGCTGATGTTTTCATGTGCTTGTTGGCCATTTGCGTACCTTCTTTGGAGAGATGTCAGTCAAGCCCTTTGCCCATTTTTTCATTGGGTTATTTTCCTTGCTGTTGTGGAGTTGTAGGAGTTCTTTATATATCCTGGATATTAGCTCCTTTTGAGATACATGATTTGAAACTATTTCTCCCATTCCATAGGTTGTCTTTTTACTCTGTTGATTGTGTCCTTTGATGCACAGAAAATTTTAAGTTTGATGTGGTCCAATTTATCTATTTTTGCATTTGTTACCTATGTGTCATTTCCAAAAAAGCATTTCCAAATCCAATGTCATGAAGCTTTTCCCCTGTTTTGTTGTAGGCATTTTATAGTTTTGGGGCTCACATTTAGAGCTCACGTCCACGTGACTCTGCGTTTCTGTTATTAAAATATGCTCTGCGAGGCCGAGAAGCGTGTGGCTGCAGGGGGTGTGTTGAGTTCTCACACTTGGCCGTGTTCGGGCCTAGACACAGTTCTCTTCAGATTATTGGATCCTGGGGCTGGGAAGCTTTGTGGGGAACTGTCCCTGTGCCAGAACCAGTGGTGATGCCCACCGGTCCTCGTTTTAGGGACATCCATTCAACAATTGCGAAATCTTCCCCACCCCCGTCATCCCATCAGTGTCACCAGCGTCCCATCCACACAGGTGTGCACAGCCCAGGCAGCAGCCGCTACCTTGACCTTCCCAAAGGCTGTTAGCAGGCTGTCCAGGAGTCATGCTCATTTTGCAGATGAAAAAAATGATGCTAAGAGTTATTCATACCTAGCAAGTATGATTCTAAATGCAGAACTCTTTCCACTACACTGAAATTTCCTCTCTATGAATATTTTTTAAATGCTGATATACAATGAGCCATCCAGGGAGAAGTGAACTGAAAGAAATAATTTAAAAGAAATTTAAAATTATTATATATAATGGGGCTGCTTTCAGTTTTGTTTGTAATTGGGCACAAGCTGGAATGTGCCCAAATACCAAACAATAGCGAAATAGGTAAGCCAATGAGTAGAGTACTTTGCAGTTAAAAGAAATAAGTTCCATGACGCCTCTGGGGAGATTAGAAACGTGTGTCTTAACCAAGCAAAACTAAATGGAACCCAAGTTTATCAGTGAACACTGACCACTGTCACAGAAAAACCATTCACCCCGTTTTTGGTCAACTGCTGGTGCGCACTCCCATCCGTCTTCTGCCTTCACACCCGGCCAATGGTCAGCTGTGGTGGAACACTGAAGGATGGGGAGGGAGGAGACCCAAGGGATTTCTCCCTCTCTCTGCTCCCTGTGACATCGTTGGCCATGGGAGGGGCTTCTCCTCTTCTCCCCTGGATCTTCTGCGGTCCCAGCTCCTACCAGAAAGGCTCCCCTTCTGGGTCTAGCTCCCGCCAGGCAACCCCAGCTCCTGGGTAGCACTGAACACTGATGGTGCTCTCTGTCCAGAGGAGTGACGGTGGCTTCCTGCCGGGCTAATCAGCACTTACCTCCCTGTCACCCATTTGGCTTCCTAACGCCTCCGTCACCGAGTCACTAATTCCCTGCATTAAATTCTACCTGAGTGGTTTGTGTTTTCTCCCCTTTACCCAGGCTGATACCTTCACTAATAGATTAAAGTAAGTTTTTTTTTCTCAGATCACAAAAATGATATGCAGTCATTGTGCAAAATATAGAAAATCTGGAAACATACATAAATGGAATAAAAATCAGTCATGTGGCTGGCCCTGTGGCCGAGTGGTTAAGTTCACGTGCTCCACTTCAGCGGCCCAGGGTTTTGCCAGTTCAGATCCTGGGTGTGGGCATGGCACCACTCATCAGGCCACGCTGAGGTGGCATCCCACATAGCACAACTAGGACATGCAACTAGAATGTACAACTATGTACTGGGGGGCTCTGGGGAGAAGGAAAAAAAAAAGAAGAAGATTGGCAACAGATGTTAGTTCAGGTGCACGTCTTAAAAAAAAAATGAAAAACTAGTCATAATCCTAGCACCTAAATTCAACCACTGTTTTTGAACAGTGGTTGAGTTCTCCACTTTTTTGAACAGGTCAGATTATATCCTATATAATTTTATAATCTACTTTTTCAGCTAACAGCAAAGCACAAGACTTCCCATGGTGGTTTCTGAATTCCTTGTAAACGCTGTTTTGAATCGCTATCCATAATATATCGTCAACTGGATGGACTATATTGTTGGACATTTAGGTGTTTTATGATTTTTTTGCTAGTATAGATGACACTGTAATTAAAATCTTTTTGTACTTAGGTTTTTCCCCCCTGAATTTCAGATTAGTTCTCTAGCTAAATTGAACCAAAATTGTGAACAACTTAAAGGTCCTTGGTATACACATTCAAATTCCATCCCATAAACACTGGCCCTATTTACACTCCCCAGAACCACGGGAGAGGACCTCTCTCACCACTACTTGATAGGATTCCTATGTTTTGGTTTATAAAGCTCTTTAGCTGACAGGAGAGCCACTCCTATGCATGATATAAAATGTCAACAATGCTGGTAGATCCAGGAAGAAGGGCTCATTTCCTGGGTGCAAGCACAGGAGTGTAGGAGAAAGCCATGTATCAGTTAGCCATTGCTGCATAACAAGTCACCCCAAAACCTAAAGGCTTAAAACAACAAACATTCACTATTTCTTGTGAGTCCATTGGTCAGTTGGGTGCTTCTGCTAATCTGGGTCAAGCTTTGCTGATCTTGGCCAAAGTCAACTAGGATACCTTGACCAGGCTGACTCAGCCTTCTGAGTTAGTCCACCACGAACTTGCTAAGTATATCTCTTACGTCATTCCAACCAGCTAGCCCAGGTATGTCCTCACGGCAGGGGTGGGATTCCAAGAGACAAGGCTACGAGGATCAAGGGCTGCTGCAAGCTTCTGCTTGCCAAAGCAAGTCACAGGGTAAAGCCGGTAGCCAGTGTCAGATGGTACTACCAAAGGATGTGAATGTTAGGAAGCAAGAAAAATTGGGGCCCCTACTACAATCGATCTACCACAAGCGGCATCCTCAGCAGATGGAAATATGATTGCCATAGCAACCAGCAAGGACCACTCCTGAGGCCCAGACGGTACCAAGATGATGTCTCAGTGGAGGCTGCTGACCTGCCCCAACACAGGACTTGGCACTACGTTTACTCCACCTGGAACGTAAGTGTACGCTGGGGATAGGAAGAGGGGAGTCCTTGAATTGCCCCCATGGAGAAATAGGATTGGGGAAGAAAAAGTAAGTTGGGGTATGAAAAATAAAGGAAGGTCAATTCTTGCACACCTGTGTTTATAGACTAGCATTTGAATCCACTACAAAGGAGAGAATAACTGGCCTTAGGAGGACTGGAGAAAGGTCAATAAAACACTAGAATGCTGTGAAAAATGTCCAGTGTCAGAGGGAAGGAATCCTCCCACTCCTAGGAATTGCCCGTTTTGGGGCCAGTGGGGTCCTTAAATATTAAAGCCAGCATAATGCCCTCATTTCGTAGCCAGGAAACAGAAACCCAGGGAGGTTCAATGATTGTCTGGGGTCCCGCGGTGAGCTCATGCAGGAGGTGAGCACCTGCACCTGGGTTCTCTCTGCCATGCTGGGCTGCTGCTGGGGTTTGCTGCAAACACTCAAATTGCTTCTTAATTGGAATCTTCTGCTTAATTAGCTGCTTCCCGAGCAGCCTGTGCTCCCCGTTTGGAAATCTCAATCAACACCGTCTTCTCTAAATTGGCGTGACCTCGCTCTTCTCATCTCCTCCGCGATGGGATTTGCTTCCTGGCTTGGCCCAGTAGGACAGCCAGGGAGGGGATGGGGAGAGTGCGCTGTCCTCGCCAGCACCCCTCCTCCAGGGGCTCCCGAGCACTTCACACCCTCCCCACGGGGGTCAGGACTGGGGGACAGCAGACCGGGTTCAACCCCAGGTTTGCCTCCAGCTCCCCGTGTGATCTGGGGCAAATCTCTGCCCCTCTCCAGACCTCAGTGACCACTGACAGCCTCCCACAAATTAGGGTTACCAGGTTTAGCAAATAAAAACACAGGATACTCACTTACAGTAAGCAACAAATAATTTTTAGTATAAGTGTGTCCACCCAATATGGGACATACTTATACTAAATTTTTGTTGTTGTTGTTTATCCGAAATTCAAATTTAACTGGGTATCTTGTATTTTGTCTGACAGCTCTATCTCAGCTGGAAAATTCTGTTCCATTCTGCTCATGGTGGGTAAGGCAAGCCTGAGTGTGTATCCCAGATCTGCCCCCTACTCCTGTGTGATCCTGGGCAAGCCTCTTCACCTCTCTGAGCCTCAGTTTCCTGAATTATAAAATGGACGTGTTAATCTCTGATTGGTTCTCTCTTGGGACGGCTGTGAGCACAAATTAAAGGACATAATTAAAATCCCTCGATAGACTGAGAAGTGTGCTACAAACGTGAACATTTATTAATGTTCTACTGCACTTACTGCATGTGACACACTCTACCAAATACTTTGAGAAACAGTGATAACGGTGCAATTGGGGAGACATTTGTGTAAGAAAAGCCCGAGACTCTATTTTTTACAGAATCTTGCCATAAAGTGAAATTCTGTCAGGAATCTGAATTTGGACTGCTATGAACTGATAAGGAGTTAGCTGCTTTAGGGAAAAAATCTGTGAAGTCCTGGGGCAGAGTCACGCGCGGGCTTGCTTCCAGGGAGCCAGCGTGATTGGACATGCTGCGCTTTCAAATTCCCATCAGGGAGGGGACCTGACTGATCCAGAGCCGTCGATTCATCAGTTTGGGTGAAATCTTTCCCGCCTTGCCTTTGGGACTTGGACCCGTCTCTGCTGTTAGAGAGGAGCAGGTTTCCTCTGATTCCTGGGTCCCAAAAGCCAGGACTGATGGAGCTGAGGTGTGCCCAGCACACCTTCTTGTTAAGAGGACCTATCTTGGCCACCTGGAGTGTGGGAGAAAATATTTGCCAATCATATATTGATAGGGATTCAGATCCAGAATATATAAAGAACTCCCACGACTCAACAACAAGAAACAAATGACCCTAATCAAAAATGGGGAAAGGGGGCCAGCCCCAGGGATTAGTGGTTAAGTTTGGCGTGCTCCACTTTGGCGGCCCATGTTCACAGGTTCAGATCCCGGGCACCAACCTACACCACTTGTCAGCCTTGCTGTGGTGGCGACCCACATATAAAATAGAGGAAGATTGGCACAGATGTTAGCTCAGGGCTAATCTTCCTCAAGCAAAAAAAGAGGGGGATTGACAACAGTTGTTAGCTCAGGGCGACTCTTCCTCAGCGAAAAAAACAAAAAGGAAAGGGACTTGGATAGATGTTTCTTTGTGGAGGATGTACAGACGGCCAACAAGCACAGGCAAAGATGTTCACCATCACTAATCATCAGGGAAATGCAAAACAAACCACCATGAGCTATGGCTTCACCCCCACTAGGATGGCTGTCATCAAACAAAACAAACAGAAAATGACAAGCGTTGGGGAGGGCGTGGAGACCTGGGAACCTTGTGCGCTGCAGGTGGGATGTGAACTGGGTGCAGGTGCTGTGGAAAACAGTAGGGCGGTTCCTCAAAACCTGAACAGAACTACCGTTGACCCCGCAATTCCACTTCTGGGTATGCACGCACAACAGCTGAAAGCAAGTCTTGGGGAGACATTTCCACACCCGTGTTTGTAGCAACTTTCTTCACAGTGGCCAAGAGGTGGAGACAACTCAAATGTCTGGTGATAGATGAATGGATAAACAAAATGTGGTACATATATGTATATACGTATATACACACACAATAGAATATTATTCAGCCCTGAAAAGGAAGGAAATTCTGACATATGCTACAACATGCGTGAACCTTGATGACATTACACTAAGTGAAATCAACCAGTCACAAACAGACAAACACTACATGATTCCACTTAAATGAGGTCCCTAGAGTCATCAAATTCACAGAGACGGAAAGTAGAATGGGGGTTGCCAGGGGCTGGGGGGAGGGGGGTGAGGAATTGGTGTTTAGTGGGGACACAGTTTCAGCTGGGAAAGATGCAAAAGATCTGGAGGTGTATGGTGGTGATGGTTGCACAACAATGTGAACGTGCTTAATGCCACTCGGAAGTGTACACTTAAAATTGGTTAAAATGGTAAATTTTATGTTGTGCGTGTTTTACCACAATAAAATAAAATGAAGGGTGAAGAAATGACCCAAACAGGTTAAAAAAAAAAAACTATCTCTTTTCTTTGGGGACCAGCCCTCCCCGGCTCTCAGTCCATGAGGGTCTCCAGGGGTGGGCACTTAATTCACACACAGCCCCGTGATTGGTCAGGGACAGGTGTGTGACTCGAGCTGGACCAATGAAAACCCTTCCTGAGCCTCTTGCTGAGCTTGTGGTAAAGGCTGCTTTTCCACTGAGGCTGTAAGTTGACAGATGAGGAGGCTACCTCAGGAGCCGCCGGTGACCACTTTGCCTTCAATCGGAAGAGCCTAGCTGGGAGCGAGGCCAACTCGTCAGGGAGCAAAGAGGGAAGACTGCGAGAGATCAGACCCCAGATTGTTGGAGCCAGGCCTGAAGCCTGGTCAGTGCTCACACGGCCAGTTCCCAGAGTCTGCAAACTGCCTCTGCGCTGGATTTTCTGTCTCCTGCAACTGACGGATGCACAGCTCCAGCCTGCTGAGATACGCAGAGAGAGGCTTCAGGTGGAGATAGAAGCCTCCAGCGTCTGGGCCCAGTGTTTCTGATCCTATAGGAATCAACGCATGACTCCTATACATGGAACACCTGCTCCCCTGAGGCCTCAAACAGGCAAAGTCAAGACAGGCGACTTCCACCTGCCTTGGGATCCAATAGCCACACTTTCTGGGCAACCTGAGCAGGGCTTTAGGGGGCCGGGCTGTCTTCCACGCCCTCCCTTCCCCCCCAACAAGCTCACCCCTCATGGCAGCACTCAAGGCTCACCCTAGTTTGGCACTACCTAGCTCTCTAGCCCAGAGCACCCCCTACCCACTTGCCGTCAGCCACACTCTCTAATCCCCAGGAGACAGGCTCTGCTTCCCAGCCCGCTCACTTTGCCTCTTCCCTTCCTCCTGTCTGACATGCCTTTCTGCTCGGATCATCCCCCATCTTTCACCCGTTGAGTATCTACAGGAACAAAGCACATAGCCACGCCCTCAGAGACATGTCCCTGATTCCCACCCCCCTCATTGGCGCTTACCCACTCCATCAGCCTCACAGAGCCCCAGGTCTGACCCTGGAGCAAAGAGCATTCTGTGATGTCCTGGGTATCGGGGCCCTGGCCTGAGCCTATGCTGAGCTTGCTCTGGGTTCAGAGTCATCCTGGCACAACTGATGAGCCAACAGGGCAGAGGACTCACTAAGTGACCATTTTCCAGACTTGAGGCTACATATGGGCCCTCTCTGAGCTTCAGTTTCCACCTCTATACAGGGTGGGTGGGAAGTCATACTGCTTACCTCCTATGGCCACTGTGAGATTGAGTGACACAACGTATCTGTGCCCGCGATGTCCCCCACCACATCGACACGCAGGAGCCACATCACATGCACACGTAAACTTGCGATGAATCAAACATGTGAGAGAGCTCGTCAACCCTTGACCCTCCTCTAAGTCCCACCTCGTTCAAATGAGACCTTGGTCTTCACAGTTCCAAGGAAAGCAAGGCCACAGCCAAAATGAAAACAGAACAAAGTGAATTATTAGATTTTGAGCTTCCAAGGGCCCTACATTCTGTTCATTTAAGGAATTTTCAAGGGTAAATTGACTAAATGAATTTGGAGTCTTTCATGCAGGCTTTGTAACCTAACCTCCGCATGAGGCAGAAGTCCCGGGAGCCTCGCCCTCAAACCCTGGGTCCAGGCCCCGGGGCTGACACCATCCGAAGGGCTCAGGCCAGGCCCAGAGAGGAGCAACTGGCAAGACCCGTCTGTGGCCTGGACGCTGTCACTGTGGAGCCCGAGCCCGCTGGTCCTGGGGAAGTGCACCGCCCGCCTTCGCCATGCTCTGCGATCCAGCTGCCCGGGCAGTTCGGGAAGGACGAGTCTGCATGTGGGGTCAAGGTCAGGGAGGGAAGACACAGACACTGTTACTTGTTGCTGTGATGGGGGCGGTCGTTTACTCTGTGTTGCAGGTGTCCACTTAGAGGGTCGTAGGGTTTTGGTTTTGTTTTGAAGTAAGAGAAGTTGCTTTTTAGAAGTTGTATTTCAGTTTCTAGTCTAGGTGAACTCGAAACGGCACTTTAGAGCAAATTGCTGTTATTTTAAGAATAATTAAGTGCCTCCTCTTAGTTAGTTTACCTGACTAAATTACTAACTTAGCTTACCTAAAAAGCCAGTGTAGGAATGGGCCCCGTGGCCAAGTGGTCAAGTTCACGCGCTCTGCCTTCGGCGGCCCAGGGTTTCGCCGGTTCGGATCCTGGCTGCGAACATGGCACCGCTCATCAGGCCATGCTGAGGCAGCGTCCCACATGCCACAACCAGAGGCTCTCACACTAGAATCTACAACTATGTACTGGGGGCTCTGGGGAGAAGAAGAAAAAAAGAAGAAAATTGGCAACAGATGTTAGCTCAGGTGCCAATCTTTAAAAAAAAGGCCGGTGTGGAAAGGCCCCCATTGCTAGGGAGAAGGAGAGTGTAATGGGACCACTAACTGCTGAAAGCTAGTGGCAGGGAAAACTTGGGAAATTTCGCATTAGGACCAACTTACCTCTTGGGCACAAAGTAATCAAGATCCCAGTCCATTCTCTTTCGAGATTCCACCATAGTCCACCTGTCCGACAGACCGGGCTGTTCCTGATCAGAGACCCCTTGCAAGGATGGCCGTGGAGAGCCTTCCACCCAAGGGGAAATCACCTTTGGGGCATAGTGACTCGTTCAACGTCAGTCTGTGTCGTGTGGGTGGGGGGAGCCCTTTATTGTGCCAAAACTGGGAGGCCTGGCGTGGGGAGCGTGACCTGAGGACGATGGCTGAACACGAGATTATAAACCAAAGCCTTAGACAGCGCGGGCCAGTGCTGCGGCCGGTTGAAGGACCCAGACCAGAGAGAACGCAGCACAGGAGCAGGTTGCACAGGACTAGCGGACAGCAGAAACACCACGGAGCAGGGAAAGAAGTGACCCCGGCTCGAAACCGGGCCTCGCTGGAAGCTCGGTCCAGCTCCCTTTTCAAAAGTTCCTTTGAGGGCCTGGCCTGGTGGCACAGGGGTTAAGTGTGCATATTCCACTTCAGTGGCCCGGGGTTCGCCGGTTCGGATCCCAGGTGCAGACATGGCACTGCTTGGCAAGCTATGCTGTGGCAGGCATCCCACGTATAAAGTAGAGGAAGATGGGCACGGATGTTAGCTCAGGGCCAGTCTTCCTCAGCAAAAGGAGGAGGACTGGCAGTAGTTAGCTCAGGGCTAATCTTCCTCCAAAAAAAAAAAAAGGTTCCTTTGAATCGCTGGGCTGAGCCATCCCTCAAAGTTTTCCAAAAATTCAGGGAGAGAAACAACTCATCTAATAGAGGCAGACTCAAGTCTGTTTTGATTTGAAAAATTAGAGATGAATTGTATTTGTACTTCCAAGCTGCAAAGTAAAGCATAACGTGTTACCTTTAATTTTGTTGTTCAATTATCTTTTCAGCGCATTTTCCCCCTTTAGTCACAGTCCCTACCTGAAGTTTCTCTTTTCCTTTTCTAGTTTGCTACTAGATCTGCAGCTGTGCCTGCAAAATCATGCCCTTGATTGTTGGCATACGGTTTAATTACCTCCCACTTAAATGGAAAGGGTAAACTAGGCCAGGGATGCATCTGAGATGATTAATTCCCATTTTTTCCCAGCCTCGGCTTCCAACCAGGACCGCCAGGCTGATCACTTTGTCAATACTTCTGAATTCCCTCTAATCATGGGCCAGTTTCCGAGGGAGCCCGGTTGTGCTGGAACTTTGTGCAGCGTAGGGAAACTGGAGATTTGGGGCTGACAGAGAGGTGACACCCTCGAAGGGCCGTGTCTGTGATGTTGCGTGTATTAGAAACCCCCCTTTTATTTACTGTCCTTTCAGTACCCAATCTTCCCTTATAGAATCCTCTTTAGTGATTAGGATAAAAACTTGGCTGCAGAACAGAGACACCAGAAATAACCACAAGCTTCAATTTATTTCCCTCTCTAATAACAGTCAGGATGGGTGGTCCAGGACGTGGGTAACCCAGCTCTGGGATAGCCCGGCCCCCTGCCACAGCTCTGCCAGCCTCTCCTCATGGCTCTTTGGCTCTAAAACGGCTGCTCCAGCTTCCACCAGCGTGCCCTCTTTCCCCTGTGTGGACACGGGGAATGTGGAAGGAGAAGGCAAGTTCCTTCCTTCCAAGGGCACAGTGCAGAGCTGCGCCCCTGCTTCCATCCTATGGGCCAAAAACTCACACGGCCAGGGCTGCAAGAGAGTCCGGGTAATGTGCTGAGCTGCCGGTCACGGGCTCCGCTAAGACGGCAGGTTCGGTTAGGTGGGCAGCAAGAGCAGGAGGGCCCTGCGGGGAGAAGTTGTCCCGCCACCCCTACGGAGTGGACTTGAGTGGGATCATGTGGAGCCGCCACTGAAGAAAAGGGCATGTTCTCTGTGGCAGGTTGGGCTCCCAGGGTGACAGTCTCTGAGAGAGAAATCTGTGTGCGGGAGGTTGATGCGGGAGTGCCCTAGGGGAGCAACCCCCCAGGAGGGCCTCTGGGACTGGGGGAAGCAGCAGTGGGCCTCGGGAGAAATTGAACTGCTGCACGGTTGCAAGAAGGCCTCCAGGGGTACCAGGCTGGGCAGCAGGTGGTGGAGGGAGCCCTGGGGCTGGAATGGCCCTTCAGAGATGAGCACACTTGAAGTGGGAGGGCGGGGACAGCAGGCCTCTGTAAACACCCTCCGTTCACCGTCAGGGGCCGGGCTGCCCCAGGTCAGGAGACCTCACTGCAGGTGAGGCAGCTCCCAGCCTCCCTGGATGGAGCTATGAGGCCCTCGGCTGAGCTGTCAGGGTGCAAGTGCTCTGAAAACAAGGGAAATACAATAGCGCCTCAGCACAGATGGGGGCTTCTGGAAGTCGACCTACAGCATCAGTTAATCCTTTACTCTTCCCACCAGCCCAGCCGGGGGAGCATATAAAGGGATGTGAAGTAGGTTTGGCCACCCAGTGCTGTCCCTCAGGATTGGATCCTTAGCAGGGAGCCACGTCATGGACATTTGGAGGCCATACTGACTGTCCTGGAATGGGGCCACGCAGAGTGGCCTCCTTCTGCAGCAGGACCTCTGCTGCAGACCCCACTGCCCCGACCCCCTACCTGGGGGCACTCTAGGTTCCGGCCCATTTTGCAAGCCTGTTCCTCCAGGCTCCCACCCATCCTGGAACCCGTGGTATCCTTCCAATAAGCCCCCTTTTGAATGAAGTCAGCCAGATTTGGTATTTAGTCTTTGAAACCCAAAAGCCTACCCAATCCGGTGCGTTTCCAGGACGGCTTGGAAGGAGAATGTGAGCGAGCCTGTGAGCGGGTTTTGAGCACGTTCTGGGACTCAGCAGGTAGGAGACAAGCCGCAAGCAGCTTTGCTCTTTCTCACAACTGCCTGTTTCCAGCTTTCTCTGGGGACTTGTGCCTCCCCATCCTTCGGGCAGATCTCACTTTCTGGTTAAAAAATTTCAAACTACATCCAGTCTAATAACCACATATACCTCCAGCCAAAGGGCTGAGGTTGCCTCACCTGAGAAGGAAGCTGTCTTGGGTGGGACGTGTTCCTTCCAGCGGATGCACGTCTGGTCCACAGGGAGCACCCTTTGCCTGATTGGACTCAAGATGGGCAGCCCTCCCCACAGGACTGGTGTCTTTGTGCTGCCCCCACTCAGGGTAATCAAACCTCGCCCCCTCCTTTTAGACGATGGGGAACATGATGCTTCTACTATGTGAGGCCCCAGGGAGTCCCGTGGTGCAGCCCTGCCTTGGGGTCGGGGGGGAGCTTCCAGACAGGAAGTGGTGTGCACCCCATGTGCTGCTTACTCACGGGGAAACAGGAGGCAGGTCACTAGAAAAGGCGAAAGAAAATGGGGCATCTGAAACGGACCTAACGGAGCACCTCCAGACTGTCCCCTCCTCCCCTTGGCTCCTCACTGTATAGGTGGAGGAACCGAGGCCCAGAGAGGGCAAGGGACTCACTGGGTATAACACAGCACCGGAGCGGGGGGCAGGACTACGCTGCTCCCTCGGGGTTGGGGCACGTCACTGTGCGGAGCTCACCCTGCTCTCTCTCGGCTCCAGGTGAATCACACCCTCCACGTCCATCTGAATCTGCGGGACTGGCTTATTGCTACTGTGCCCCCTCCCCACAGAGAATAAGTCACAATGGCTGCACCGCGGCAGCTGTGAGATACGGTGTGAAGTGGTCTGCCTTCCAGCTGGAGTTTTCATTTACCTGATGAGTGATTCTAGGAAGGGACTTGCCTCTGAGACTCGGTTTTCTCATCTATTAGATGAAGATGATTATCTCTATCTCATAAGGCTTTGAGGATCAAAGTTCTCCACTCCATAAACATTTTGTGGGCATATTCTAGCTGCAGGGGTACAGAAATGAACGAAACCCAACAGGCTTCTTCCTCCTCTCATGGAGTTTCTGACCTAGGCGGGACAGACGCACAAAAGACACGAAGCAGACGTGAAAAGCCCTCACAGCTGTGTGAGAGGTGAAATAGGCAACGTGGTGAGTCCGAATGGGGGCCATGCTGTGTCCGGAGTGACCATCGAAGGAGGCGACGTCGGAGATGGGACCAGAGTGGCGAAAAGGAGGTAGCCAAGATAAGGGCTGGGGAAGGGAATTCCCAAAACAAGGGTCCAAAAGTCCTTTGCAAACTGTAAGAGGTGGCCCCAGATGCCCACAGTTGTCTTCTGGGGCAGCTGAAGGACCACGTGACCAAGAGGAAGACCAATGCCAGGGTTCTAGTCTAGGGGCAAGGCCCTCAGCTGTCTCATGTTCTTCTCTGTGAAACGGAAATAAAGATCGGGGAATGCAGCTCACCCGAATTCAAAGATGAGGTAACCACTGATGCTCAGAGAGGTTCCTGTAACCCTGGAAGGTGCCACAGCCTAGAACCCAATTGTGGTGGGTCTTCTGCAAAAATGGTCCCAATCTTCCGCCAGTCTCCATATCTGTAGCTTTTAAAAAAAAAAAAAAAAATTGGTAAAATACACATAGCATAAAGTTTATCCTGTTAACTATTTTTAATTTTACAGTTCAGTAGGGTTAGGTACCTTCCCATTATTGTGCCACCAGTCTCCAGAACCCTTCATCTGGCAGAATGAGACCAGTCCCCGTTAAACCACACCCGCCCGGGCCACAGCCCCTCACAGCCCTTGACAAGCGCCGGTCAACTTTCCGTCCCTCTGAATCTGACTGCTCCAGGGCCCTCACGTGAGCGGAATCCTACAGCATTCGTCCTTTTATGTCTGGCTTATCTCAGTTAGCACAGCGTCCTCAAGGTTCGCCCGAGATGTAGCATGTGTCAGAACTTCCCTCCTTTTTAAGACTGAATGACACTCCATTGTATGCATAGACCACATATTGTTTGCCAGTTCGTCCGTCTGTTGATGGGCAGTTGGGTTGCTTCCACCTTTTGGCTCCTGTGAAGAATGCTGCTAGAAACACGGGTGTGCAAACAGCTCTCTGAGACCCTACTTTCAATTGTTTGGCGTATCTACCCAGAAGCAGAATCAACCGCTGGATCATAGAATTCTATGTTTCCCTTTCTGAGGAACCTCGTATTGTTTTCCGTAGTGGCTGCACCATTTCGCATCCCACCCACAGCGCGCAAGGGCTCTGTGTCTCCACCTCCTCACCCATGCTTGTTGTTGTCTGTTGTTTTGCTAGTGGCCATAATAATAGGCGTGAGGTGGAATCTCACGGTGGTCTTGAAATGCATTTCCCTAGTATCCGTGCCTTTTGCCATGTGACGTGGCAGATCCTACCATCCATCACTGGGGGTTGATGCCTTGCTTTGGTCATTAGAATGCGCCTGGAGTGAGGCCGCTCCGGCTGCAAGCCTAGGCCCCGAGAGGCCCTGCACGCTTCTGCTCTCTCACTGCAACTCGCCCAGCTGCCCTGTGAACAAGCCCGGGCGAGTCTGCTGGAGGGTGAGAGGCAGGAGGCCAGTCACTCCCATCGTCCCAGCCAACAGCAGGCCAACTGTCAGACGTGAGCATGAGGGCGTCCTAGACCCGCCAGCGCCGCTGAACCGCCCATTGACTGCAGGCAGGAGTCCAGCTAGGATCAGCCAAGCCCAGCCCAAATCAGAACCGCCCAGCCAACCCAGAGAGTCATAAGCCATAAGAAATGATTGTTAAGCCACTAAGTTTGGCCATGGCTTGTTAGGAAACAACTGCTCACTGACGCTCCGGTGTCCCCGCTCCTGCTGCGGGGTTCTATTCCTCACATTCCATGGACTCCCCTGATCTAGGACAGACCGGCTCGCTATCTGGCAGCCAGGACACAGAGGTGGAATGAGTCCCTTGGAATCTTAATCTGAATTACTGCTCTTAATGGGGTTCCTGTGCTCCGGTCCTCATGTGGGCCTGGAGACCCTCTGATGCCCATCGCGTGCCCACCTTCCCGTTCTCCCCAGGAGGCAAGTAGACACTAGCTAAGCGTGACTGAGGTGCACGCCAACCTCTGTGTGCCCCTTTCCCAGAAGAGGGGTGAAGGCAAGGAAGGAGAGCACAGAGGGCCAGCATGGTCCCCTCGGAGGCTCTGCTTCCGGTTTTGAGACTCCACAGGGACTCAGGGAATCTTTAAAATGTTCCCTGGGGGATCCAAGGGGCAGCCAGGTCTGAGAACAGGGGCAGAAGGCTGGGGGGCGGGATGGGGTGTGTGTGTGAAAAGGCTCAAGCAGGTGAGGCGCCCCTGGAGTCAGATCTGTGTTTCGGGAAGACCCCATGGCTGCTGCTGTGTGCTTGGTCAACAGGGCTCCCCTCACACCTTCTTTGCCTCTGATGTCTCCCACGAGCCCTTGGCACATCCTGCAGTAATCGTCTGCTCACCCTGTCTTCTCCACTGGCCCAGAGGCTCTGGGAGGGTCCCAGCAGCTAGCACAGGCCCTAGAATAGGAGGCATGGTGACAGGGAGCACAAACCCAACCCCCCATCAGACCTCCAGGGCTCCACGCTCTCACCTGCCCTCCCACCTTGCAAACCTTCGGCAGGGGTCCAGTTGTTCTGCATTTGCATTTTCTCATTTATAAAAGTGGGAACGAAAATAGCACCCACTTCACGAGGCCTTGTGACGGCTGCATACAGGAAGCAATAAATTGGAGCACATCGGGCGTCCAAATGTGTTGAATTGATTCATTACGAAAATAAAATCTGAAATGGAAAATACCTTATTTTAATTCAAGTATAACACTCAGATCTTAAATATAAGTGCATGTGTTCATTCACCAAATCACTCGGTATGGGCCCTGATATCAGTTCCGTGCACTAACCCCAGCACGCGAAGGGTTAAACCACCCGCCTTTCACACACAAATATCACGAGAAACTGGTGCTGAGACTAGGGTGCTGACCTCCCCCTCGCACAAGGCACATGGAAGTTACAAATTGTTAAAAGCCAGGCGGCCTCTCACTGAATTCTTGGCTAATTTTGGGTCCTTGAAGTTTATTGCAGGAAAACAGATGTCCCCAGGCTATCAAGAAACTAAAGTTTCCCAGACCCCAACTCCGCTGCTTCCTGGCGCCGGAATCCACCATCCATCACGGAAGCAGACAACCAAGGACGCTCACCTGCACACGCCTCCTCTCGCCTCCCCTCGCCCTGCACGTAGTCACGTTCCTCACAGCCTTTAAAACCCCCCACCTCTGGTCTTTCCAAGACGGATCTGAGTGCTTGCTCCCGGGTCCCAGCTGACCTCACCTGAAATAAACTCTTTCGTTGCCACAAGACTAGGGCTCCAGTTATTGGCCCCCATTCTGTGGGGTGGGTAAAAAACCCCGTGTTTGTGTTCAGTAACAAAGGTGTCACACCTGTCTACCCCTTCAGACCTTAGTCATCCCTTTCCAAATGGTTTCCCTCCGCACCAGAGGCCGCCACTGCTCTGCCTCCTAACGGGATGGAGTCATTTTGCCTGTTCTTGAGCTTTGAGTAAACGAATCATGCAGTATGCATTGTTTTTGTGTCGGCTTCTTTCATGCAACATTACATCTGCAGGATTCATTTGCGTCTTCACGTTTCTGAGTAGTTTCTTCCTTTTTAGTGCTGGCTAGTATTCCATTTTCTGAATACACAGTCTATTTATGCACTCTCCTGTTGGACACTGGGTTGCTTCCAGTTTGGAACTATTATGAACAAGGCTCCCGTGAACATTTGTGTACAGGGTTAATTTTGTGGACGCATCGCTTTACCTGGGTAAATACCTGGCAGCGGAACTGCTGGCCGGAGCGTCTGTTTAATTGTGTGAGAAACTGTCGAACGGCTCTCGGAAGCAGTTGTGCCATTTCGTACTCCCCCTCGCAACGGGTGAGGTCCAGCTGTTCCACAGCCCGAGGACATAGGGGATTTTCACTCTTTCTGCAGCAGCTGT
The DNA here is from genome assembly GCF_021613505.1 of Equus quagga. Taxonomy (NCBI): domain Eukaryota; kingdom Metazoa; phylum Chordata; class Mammalia; order Perissodactyla; family Equidae; genus Equus; species Equus quagga. Next base: position 101,255,041 of record NC_060267.1, on the reverse strand, counting down.
TCTCATGGGTGGAAAATGGTGTCTCCGTGTCGTGTCTGCGTTTCTCTGGTGACTGACGATGGTGGGCAGTTTTTCATGGCCCCATTGGCCCTTCGGTATCTTCTTTCATGAAGTGTCTGTTCATTTTTACCCACTCTTTTTTTTATGGGACTGTTTGTCTTTTCAGTATTAATTTGTTGGAGTTTTAAAATATGTTCTGGAAACTATCCGCTTTTCAGATGTAAGTATTATGAATATCTTTCTCTCAGTTTATGTCTTGCTGATTCTTTATTGTTTTCACTTTTAAAAACAGCTTTGGAGTGTAACTGACATAAAATAAACTGCACACGTTTTAAGTGTATAATTTTATAAACTTTGACACATATACACTGTGAAAACCAACACCACGCTCAAGATAATGAACACATCCATCACCCCCAAAAGCTTCCTGGAACCCCTTTGTGCTTCCTCCCTCCCGTGCCCGGTCTCCTGTCACTCGTCCCCCAGCACCCGCTGATCCGCAGTCTGCTACTGCAGATGAGTCCGCATCGTCTAGATTTCTGTATGAATCATGCAGTATTACTCTTTTTATGTCTGGCTTCTTTTGCTCAGCATAATTGTTTGGAAATTCATCCATGTTACAGTGTGTATCAATACCTCATTCAATCTTACTGCTGAGACGTGTTCCATTGTGTGGATGTACCACGGTTTCTTTATTCTCTCATCTGTTGGTGGCCATTTGGATTGTTTTCAGTTTTGGGCTGTCAAGCAAAGCCGTGATGAACGTTTGTATACCAGTCTCTGTGGGACAAATGCTTTCATTTCTCTGGTAAATACCTTAGAGTGAGACTGACAGATTGTATAGTACGTATATGTTTAACTTTTTAAAAAAACTGCCAAACTGATTTCCGAGGCAGTTGTACCACTTTACATACCCACAAGCACAGCGTGAGGACTCCAGGCCACCGCGTCCTCCTCACATGGCGTATGGCAGTCTTTGTCCTGCTAGCCATTCAAATAGGTAGGTAACGGTATCTCATGGTGGCTTTAATTTGCATTCCTTTAATGACTGAAGATGTTGAGTATCTCTTCACGTACTTATTTGGCACCCGTGTATCTTTGCTAAAATGTCTGTTCAAATCTGTTGTGTATTTTTTAAATTGTTTTCTTACTGAGTTTTGAGAGTTCTTTACGTATTCTCAATACAAGTCCTTTATCAGATAGATAATTTGCAAACATCTTCTCCTAGTCTGGGGCTTATCTTTTCATTCTCATAATTACCAGTGTCTTCAAAGAGCAGAAATTTTAAATTTTGATGAAATCCAGTTTATCCATATTTTTCTTGCATGGTTTGTTACTTAGAAATTTCTCCCTATCCTAAGGTCACAAATGTATTCTCCTGTGTTTTCTTCTAGAAGATTATGGTTCCAGCTATGATATATATCAAATCATTTTTTATGTATGATTTGATTATCTATTTGTTACACTACCACTAACGACAAAGCTTTCACTTCCCACTTGAATTACTTCAGCATCTTCGTAAAAAATAAGTTGACTATATATGTGAAGATCAATTTCTGGATTCTATTTTGCTTGATCTATTTGTCTATACTTACGTCAATACCATAAAAACTTGATTACTATAGCTTTATAACGACTCTTGAAATTTAAACTATAAGTCCTCCAAATTTGTTGTTTTTCAAACTCGTTTTGGCTCTTCTAAACTCTTTGCATTTTCATGTAAATTTTAGGATCAGTTTGTCAGTTTCTACTAAAGAGCCTGCTGGATTTTTCTTGGATTTGTGTTGAAATTGTAGGTAAATTTGGTGGCAATGGACATCTTAAAATTTTTTTAATCCTCCAAGCCATGAAAGTACTGTATCTGCCTGTTTATTTAAATCTTCTTTAATTTCTGTAAGCATTGTTTTGTAGTTTTCAACGTAGAGCTCATACACTTGTTTCATTAAATTCATTTCTAAATATTTGATGTTTTTGATGCTATTACAAATGATGTCCTTTACATTTTTTTCCAATTGCTTGTTGCTAGTATATGTAAACCCAAGTTTTGCATATTGATCTTATATCCTGAAAAACCGCAAAATTCATTTATTAGTTTGTTGGTTTTTTGTTTTTTAAGATTCTTTGGGTTTTCTGTATATAGGATTATGTTGCCTGTGAATAGAAATGGCTTTATTTTTCCCTCCCAATGTGTATTCTTTTTTTTCTTACCTTGCTGCACTAGCTAGAATTTCCAGTACAACGTTGACTACAAACGGTGAGATTAGACATCCCAGCCTTGCTGCTGATGTGGGGGAGAGCTTTTCGTGTTTCACTGTTAAGGGTGTCGTTAACTGTACCTCTTTCACAGATGCACTTTATTAAGTTGAAGAAGTTCTCTTTTCTTCCTACTTTGTTGAAAGCTCGTATCATGATTAAGTGTTGAATGTTCTTAAATGCTTTTTCTGCCTTGATGGGATGGTTATATGATTTTCCTCTTTAATCTCGTTAATGTGATGACATATGTTGATTGAGTTTTGAACGTTAAACCAAACTTACATTCCTGGGATAAGCCCTACTTGGTCACGATGTATTATATTTTCATATATTACTTACTGGATTCTGTTTCCTAACATTTTGTTAAGGATTTGTGTGTTTATGTTTAAGAGGGATATTGGTCTTTAATTTTCGTTTCTTATAATATTTTTCTCAAAGTTTAGTAACAGGGTTATGTTGACCCACTAAAAAGAGGAGGGCGGGATTTCCACCCCCTCCGTGTTCTGGAGGAGACGGTGTAAATTAGTGTTATTGGTTCCATAAGCGTTTGATAGAATTTCTCCAGAGAAGCCATCTTGACCTGGATTTCTCTGTGGGAAAGTTTTTTATTATGAATTTAACTTTTTGAACAATTAAAGGATCATTCAGATTTTTTCTTTCTTTTTGTGTTCCTTTTGTTGTATTGTGTTTTTCAAAGAATTTGTTAATTTCGTCTAGGTTGCCAAATTTATTAGCATAAAGTTGTTCATAATATTGAATATTTTAACACTTCCTTTCAGTAGACAAAAAAGTAGATGAAACATCAGTAATGATACAGAATATTTAAATACCACTATCAACAAACTTGTCCCAATTGATGTTTAGAGAATATTACACTGAATACTCGCAGAATGCACGTCATTTTCAAGGAGCCATGAAATATTCATTGTGTGTTGACTACATGCTAGATCGTAAAACAAGTCTCAAAAGTCATATTAAATTAGATATTAATGAAGATAAGCTATCCTTCACACCCATTAGGATGGATACTATTTTTAAAAACCTAGACAATAACAAGTGTTGGCAAGGATATAGAGAAATTGGAAGCTTTGTGCACTGTTGGTGGGAATGTAAAATGGGGCAGCCACTGTGGAAAACAGAATGAAATTCAACATAGAATTACCACATGCTCCAGCAATCCCACTCCCGAGTATAGACCCAAAACAGTTGAAAGCGGGGTCTCAAAGAGATATTGCACACCTATGTTCACAGTAGCACTATTCGCAACGGCCAAAAGGTGGAGGCAACCCAGGCGTCCACCAACAGATGAACGGATAAACAAAACGTGGTTTATCCACATGCTGGAACATTTTCAGCTTTGAAAAGGAAGGAATTTTTACACACACTACCACATGGATGAACCTTGGGAACAGTATGCTGAGTGAAATCAGCCAGTCCCAAAGGGACAAATTCTGTATGATTCCACTCATATGGAGTCCCTAAAGTTGTCAAACATAAGGAGACAGAAAGTGGAACGGGACCTGCCAGGGCTGGGGGAGGGGATGGGAAGTTTGCGTTTCATGGGGACGCAGCTTCAGTTTGGGAAGATGAAAGAGTTCTGGAGATGGATGGTGGCGATGGCTGCGCACAATGTGAGTGTACTAACGCCGCTGAAGTGAACACTTAAAAATGGTTAAGAAAGTAAATTTTCTTTTTTTGCTGAGGAAGATTAGCCCTGAGCTAACATCCATGCCCATCTTCCTCTGCTTTATATGTGGGACCCCTGCCACAGCATGGCTTGATGAGCAGTGCACAGGTCTGTGTCTGGGATCCAGGTTCATGAACCCTGGGCCGCCGAAGCAGAGCATGCAAACTTAACCACTACACCACCGGGCGGGCCCCTAAGAAGGTAATTTTTATGTTATGTGTATTTCACCACAATTAAAAAATAATATAAAAAAGCTATGCACAACATCTCAACAATATTTGAAAATTAAACAACCCACTTTTTAAATTTTTTTTTAAAGATTTTATTTTCCCTTTTTCTCTCCAAAGCCCCCTGTACATAGTTGTATATTTCAGTTGTGGGTCCTTCTAGTTGTGGCATATGGGACGCCGCCTCAGCGTGGCCTGATGAGCAGTGCCATGTCCGCGCCCAGGATCAAAACTGGAGAACCCCTGGGCCACCAAAGAGGAGTGCACCAACTTAACCACTCGGCCATGGGGCCAGCCCCTAGACAACCTACTTTTAAATAATAAGTGTGTATGTGAGTGTTTGTGGACGAAATTAACATTTGAATCAGTGGGTCCGGGTGTAGTGAATTGCCCTCCCTCACGTGGGTCCCATCACTTGAACCAGCAGAGAACAGATAGGCTGAGGAAGAAGGAATTTCGTCTGCCTGGCCATGGGGCTGAGACGTTGGCCTTCTCCCGCCCTTGGCCTGGAGCATGCTGTGAGTTCTTCTGCTTCTCGGGCCTGCAGACTGGGGCTGGAAGCACCCCACTGGCTCCCCCAGGTCTCCAGCTTGCTGACCCCAGATCTTGGGATTTGCAAGCCTTCATGACTGTATGGGTCATTCTTTATAATAAACCTCTTTCTATCTACATACACACATGTATACACACACATACATGCATATCCTGTTGGTTCTGTTTCTCTGGAGACCTCTGACTAATACAGCTCTAAGCAGTGACAGCAGAAAAGAGTAAACTTTCCATAAAGTACAAAATCGACTCAAAGGGTGAGAAGGAAGTTGAGATTACTCGGTCAAGGTCCTGTAGTCAGTCTGTGAACGAGCCAGGCAGTGACTGCGCAGCCGGGCTCTGGAATCTGGGACTTGGCCCTCCAGCTGCGCGGCGTCTTGGCACCGACTCCTCCCATCGTTTGTGTGCAGCCGGCAGAGGACGCCAGGGGGCGGGCCGGGGTCAGGCCGGGCCTGCGCGGTGCTCCAGCCGTGGGACTTCCACAGTGGATGGAGAGGACTCTGGGGAGGCAGATCTGGGACTGCCACCGAGTGGGAGGAGTGAACGGGCTGGCTTAGCTGGTAAGGAATCCTCTGTCCCTGAACGTATTCGAGAACAAAGTCAGTAACTGTCTCTACTCGCAGCCAAACCCTGTAACTAATGTTCACACCAGGACTCAGTGGACACTCTTCAAGAGGCTATCGTGTTTCGCCTAACCTATCATTTTTTTAAAGAAAATGATTATTTTTCACAAGCCATAATTTTCTGGTCATTGGTCTAAAGACCATGAAGCTATTTGAAATGGGATCATGATTCATTTCCCTGTCTGAAAAGAAATAATTAAACAAATAAAACCCTCTCATCCTCAGGAGTATGGAGAGCCTCAGTGAGGCTCTGTGGGATCATGGGCACATCACTCTACCTCTCTGGGTCTCAGTGTTCTCATCTGTAAGAGGGGAATGATAATAAATGTGTGCATTTGCCAGGTCTCTTAAAGCACGGTCCCAATGGCTATGTCCTGTGCTTTGATTTTTAATGAGGATGAAAAGATCCCAGGTGAATACGGCACCTGAAAGTTAAAAGCTGAGTGCACACAGAGGGTGTAACTTTCTCCTGCCTGGGAGGAAAAGAAGCTGGTCTTTAAAGTCAAACTCTTTCAGGACATCAGCTCTTTCAGGATATCAGCTTTTTAGCATCCAAATGCAGCCCATTTTTGCTGAAAGACATACTCCGTTCTGTGACAGGCAAACATCTCATTCCACCTCAGGGATCAGACGTTGGCGCTTGAGAACAAAGAAATGCTTCACAGCAGCTCCTGGACAAGTGTTCTGCTTTTCCTTTTTAATGACTAATATCCTTGGGTCAGTGTGCCCCTGAGCTGACCCTAGCAAAATAAAACTGAGACTAATTAGTAGAGAGGGGAGAATACAGATGGGCCCAGTTCCTGTTTTTATGGACATCTCACACCCAAAGTGAGAGTGAAAACAGGAAAAGAATTCTAATTTTTAAAAAATATGTCACTGGGAATATCCTTAGCAGTGGCCTGGATGTCAGGAGAACCAGGTTTTGATTCTTACTCTACCAATCAAGTGGTTGTGTGACATTTCAGAAGCCACTTGCCTCGCTCAGTTTCCACATCTGTAAAATGGGTTGGCTTTACTTACCTACTGTGAAATAACAGAAAAAATATACGTATTGGTCTCTGTGCCCAGTTCCTGGCGCAGGGCTCCTGACACACTTGTACGTCTAAGTGACAAGAGCACTGGGAGCACCTTTCGTTCTGAAATTTGGTCTTTGACCTGGTTCCTGACACAGAGCTCCTGAGTCCCTTGGGATTCCTGGGTGACAGGAGTGTCTTTTGTCCTGTGAGGTGACTCTGGGTGGCTCCCGGATGGGAGCTGGTCTCCAAAAACACCAAGCCATGATTAGACGCTTTGAACTCTCCGCCCCACCCCGACCCCCTGGGAAGCAGAGAGGGCCTGGAGCCTGAGTGAAGGGTCAGTTGTGCCTTCGTGATGAAGCCCGCACAAAAACCCCAAAAGTGCTGGGTTCCGAGAGCTTCCGGGTGGGTGACCACATCCATGTGCCAGGAGCATGGCGCACCCCCACCCCACAGGGACAGCAGCTCCTGCGCTCAGGCCCTTCCAGACCTCACTGTGTGTGTCACATCATCTGATTCGTCATCGTACCCTTTAGAATAAACCGGTGAGCATAGGTAATTGATTCTCTGAGTTCTATGAGCCATTCTAACAAATTATTGAACCGAAGGAGGGGGTCATGGGAACCTCAGTTTAGACCTGGTCGGTCAGAAGTACAGGTGACAGCCAGAACTTGTGAGTGGCATCTGAAGACAGGGCAGTCTGGGGGACTGGGGCCTTAGCCTGTGGGCTCTGACGCTAGCTCCAGGTTGAGAGTGTCAGAACTGACTTCAGTGGTAGGACATCCAGCCTGGCGTAGGGGAGTTTCTGGATGTGGAGGAAACCCAACATCTGCTCTCAGAGCAACGGGAAGTGTGGTGGCAGTGTGACGGCAGAGGAGACACACAGGAGTCTTCCCGATACACCTACCCAGCTGTGAGGAGGAAATTATACTGGAAAGACACCTGTAACCCTGTCACGAGTTCTTCACCGGGTAGGAGAGCTTTATGCATCCTCTGGGACACCTTCCCTCACCTGCGCCCCAGCCCCACTCGACACTGACTTGGGGGTGTCTGACGGCCCCCAGGACATCCTATGTTTTCCACTGTTCTGGGATGGCTTGTACTCTTTTTTTTTGTTTTGTTTACAGCAGTTAGACGTGGTCTTGCAAAAATCCTAATGCTACAAAAATATACAGGCAGAAACAGAAGCTGCCCTGCTGCTCCGTATCCCACGTGCGACCGTGTTGGTCGTCTGTTTTCCCCTCTAGACTGTTAAAAGTTCTGGTCACCAATTCAGACGTGGAGGGGAGGTGCTCCCCACACACCACCAAGCAATTCTCCAGCACCAGCTGGGTGCGCTAGAACTCAGCCCGATTCTGACACCTCCCACTCGGAGTGAGCGTCAGAGCCCGCAAGTTAAGGGCTCAGTCCCAGACTGCCCTCTGCGTCACATGCCAGTCGCAAGTCCAGGCTGCCATCTGTACTTCTGACTGACTGGCGGTAAATCAGAGTTCCCATGACCCCCTCTTTGGGTTCGATTAATTTGCCAGAGCAGCTCACAGGACTGAGGAAGCCAGTGACGCACTAGGTTACCAATTTATTACAAAGGATGCAAATCAACAGCCCGATGAAGAGATGCGCGAGGCAAGGCCCCTGACAAAGGTGCTTCTGCCCTCTTGGAGTCTGGGGCCTGGCCGGTGGCACACGGAAAGGCTCTAGTTCCCCAACCTGAAAGCTCTCTGAAGCCCATCCTTTTGGGTTTTTATGGGCTTCGTTAAGTAGGTGTGATTGATTAACCCACTGGCCATTGGTGCTTGATTCAGCCTCCAGCCCCCTCCCCTCCCGGAAATCAGGGGATGGGACTGAAAGTTTCAATCTTCCAATCATGACTGGTTCCCTGGCCACCAGCCCCATCCTTAGGGGCTTTCCAAAACTCACCTCACTAACACAAACTCAGCTGTGTTGGAAAGGGGCTTGTTATAATAACAAGACACCCATTTCACCCTTATGGCTCTGAAGGTGAGGACCAGAGACAAAATATCATAACAAAAAAATGCTCCCGTTGCTCTTATCTCTCAGGAAGTTCCAAGGGTTTGGGGAACTTTGAAGCAAGAACTGTGGAGGAGGACCAAATATATATGAGAAATATATTTTGGTCATCTGAACAACCAAATACCTATTTCTTATAAATCACAATGTTGTGCTGTAAACAACCTGAGACACCGTGTTATCCATCTCTGTAGTCCCAGTTCATCCATCAGAGGAGCGCCTGCCGGGCGCCCGCCAGCATCTGCGGAGTGAGTGAGGAATCCATGGGTGCTCTCCTGTGTTCTTTATAAAGCATGCTGTCTGCTCTAACAGCTGTCTATGGCTAATCTGTCATACGGCTACAAGAGCTTAAAATCACCTTCTTGATGTGGTATTTCCTTCAAACTACAGCAATCATGTAAAACTAGGCAAAAAACCAAGAGCATCCTTACTATAAAGTTTCATTATAAATTTAATACATGTCTATGAATATTCAGAAAATTTAAAACCTAAGGAAAAAATTCTCTAAGTTTACCACGCTAACACAAAAACATTAGTATTTTGGTATAGTCACCTTTTCAGTAAGTTCCTTTATGATTGAATTTTTAGAATTTACTTTTAGATTTTTAGAATTTATTGGATTTTTAGAACTTAAGGAGATACAGAAAAATATTCATAATAATAAAACAAACACCTAGAGCCCCCAAATTCAGAATCAACAACCATTAACATTACATTCTCTTTGACATTTTAAATTAAATAAGTAAATGCTTATAAGCTGGCTGCAGTCGCTCTCAGGACTCGGGGGGGAAACCATCCTATATAATCAGTATATAGGTTCTGTCTGTCCGCTCTGTGCCTGCCCTTCCCCGCTCTCTGCTTCATCACGTGGGGCTGGAAGCTTCTAAACCATGTTTCCCTGACTCCCTTCCCTGCCGGGTTTGGGGAGGCGCTGGTGGAAGACTGTAAAAGGCGGGAGGAGGAAAGAAGCTGTCTTTCCTTTAGGGCACCGGCTCCGGCAGGCTGCTGGTCAGGGACAGCGGGATCCTAGGCTCCTGTGCTCAGGGCGGGGAACCTGCGGATCGGCAGCCGTGTGAGCTCTCGGCTGCAGTCCAGGGCCAGCAGCAGCCTCCTGGTGTCTGAGTCCTACTTCCTCCTTCCTGTCGTGCGTCCCTTCTACACGTTTGAAACCAATTATTTGCATTAAATACTTTTCTGTTCGAAATAGCTAAGAATGACTCCTATTTTCTTGAGGACCATTGATTGGCATGCTCTTAAAATTTACATAAGCAGCATCAAGCTGTATATAACATTCTGCATTTCCTTTTTAAAAAAATAAAGTTAATTATAAAGATACAGAAAAGTGGTCAGTTTAACAAAAGGTTGCAAAGTGAACACTCTTGGAACTGCCACTCAGGTTAAGAAACAAAACATTCATGACATCAGAAATCCCCAGTATATCCTTACTATGGCTTTTGTCAGGCAACGCTATGATTTTGTGATCTACCATGTCAATCTGTAGATTGGGTTCATCGTTTTTAACTGTTGTGCAGTATTTTATCCTATGAATATACCTTGGTTTACTTACCCATTCTCTTACTTAGTGAAATTAGAGATGCTTCCAATCTGTTCACATGCACAAAAAATCTTGCAGTACCTATCCTTCTTCACGTCTTGTATATGTATGAGAAGTTCTCTGTAGCCGTTTTGTCAATACTCACACTACATCTCAATTAGTGGGTTGAGAAGTCAATGTAAGGGCTTTTAGCCAGGTTTTTTTTACAGCTTTATTGAGACATATTCCACGTATCATAAACCCAGGGATTTGAAGTTCAGTGTTTTGTAGTGTTTCACAGAGTTGTGCAACCACAACGGCAATCTAATTTTAAAACATTCTCGTAACCCCAAAAACAGTCCTTATGACCATCAGCAGTCACTCCCCATTCCTGCTCTCCACCCCCACCGCCAGCCCCAGACAGCCACCGAAGTATTTTTCTGCTTCTGTGGATTTGCCTGTTGTGGACACGTCACATAAATGGAATCATATCATGTGTGGCCTTTTGTGACTGGTTCTTTCACTGACCATGATGCTTTCAAGGCTCACTTATGCTGTGGCGTGTGTCAGTACTTCCTTCCTTTTTATTGTTAAATAATATTCCATTGCACAGATATACCAAGTTTTGTTTATCCAGTCATCAGTTGACGGACAATTGGTTTGTTCCTACTTTCTGGCTACTGTGAGTAATGTTGTTATGAACATTTGGGTACAAGTTTTTGTGTGGAGGTGTGTTTTAATTTTCCTGGGTGTACACCTAGGAGTGGAATTGCTGGATGTGGTCACTCTATGTTTAACTTTTGAGGATCTGCAGAACTGTTTTCCAAAATGACTGCCCCATTTGGCATTCCTATCAACACTGTATAAGGGTTCTGTGGGGACCCACGCAGACTCCCACAGTTGACATGAAGATTATTTTAGACAAAAGACATTCGAGAGTCGTAGTTGCAGACAGAGCCTTTTCAGAGCTCCCTTTATCTGACTAAAGGCAGAAACTTCTGGAAATGTCACTGCCATAACTCTTCCTCTAGGGGAGTTTTACTGGCCAGAAAGAAGACAAGGACCACTTGTACCTGCTTAAATAAACATCATCACAAACTTTCTTGTCTCCCATTTGTTCCTCTGGAAACCCATTTGCTCTTGCCATAGAAGCATTTCCCTCCATCCCTTGCTCCTGTTGAGTATAGAAACTCCTATCTTTAACTATTTAAAGAGTCATATTTTTCTACGAACTCCAAGTACGTATCTGAATACAAATCTGTCTTTTCTCTTGCTAATCTATCTTTTGTCTGTTTAATTCACAGGTCCCGAAAACTGAACCTAAGAGGGCAGAGGGGAAGTTTTTCCTCCCCAACAGTTCCAATTTCCCCATATCCACACCAACACTTTGTGTCTATCTTTTTAGTTATAGCTATCCCATAGATGTGAAGTGGCATCTTAATGTGGTTTTGATTTGCATTTCCCTTATGGCTAATGATGTTGGACATCTTCCTATGTGCTTATTGGCCATTTGTATGTCTTCTTCAGAAAATGCCTATTTAGGCCCTCTGCCCAGGTTTTAATTAGGTTATTTGTCTTTTTATCATTGAGATATAACCTGCCTTTTAAAAAAATGAAATATAGAAAAAATGCTTAAAACTCTGCCTGAACATGTTAACTTCTCAAAATGAAATAAAATAGAAGCCATAAGAGTGATTGCCTGTAGGACAGGTAAACACCGTTTCATGAAACTTTTGTTTCAGTCCCACAAATGTACTTGTGAATGGGATTACATATGAATTGCACTTTTTACTGTCGATTGTGCTAAAAAAGTCCGAATCCCATTATTCTAAGGTCTGCACTTAGGAGATGGGTTGCCAGGTCATGGTGTCCATGTTCACGTTTACTAAATATAGATCCAAGATGCCTCTCCACAATTCTGAAATCCGAAAAAACTCTAAAACCCCTTTTTCCATAAGTTTACAACAAAGTCCTTGGACAGTGAAAACTAACCTAAAATGAGCTAAGGCTATTTAAAGTCTGTAGTTAGTCCATTTAGTGTGAATATGTTTCACTCCAGAAAAATCAATGTGTCGACATGAGGACACTGCTTGTGAACTCATTGGGGGGGAAATGTAAAAATGGCATCTGCACCTTTTACCTTTCAAACTAAAAAAAAAAACATTCTGAAACACATCTGGTCTCAAAGATTTTCAATAAGAGCTTGCAGGCATGTGTATCAAAAAGCTGTGCAAATTGTCTGACTCGATTTACGCGTCCACGGGCAGTGTGAGGGAGGTTGCCTCCCCAAGCTTTGCCCAGACTTGATATAGTCCCACTTTAAAAGTTTTGCCCATCTGATCAGTGAGAAAAGACAGCTTGTTGTTGTTTTGATTTGCATTTCCCTGGTTTTTGAAAAGGATGAGCACATTTTCCTCTGTGGATTGGCCATTTGGAGTTCCTCTTCTGGGACTCGTCTGTCCTTATGTCTATGTGTTCAGTATGATTTCTCTAGCTCTCCACAGACTGCCTCCAGCACCATAGTCAGGCGATTCTAATTTTCAACTGGTGGAGAAGTTGGACTTGTCCTCACAAACTGACCCCTTTTCCCTGAGATAATAAGGGTAGGAGAGAAAATACAAAATTTCAAATAAGGATGATTTCTGTCTTTCTCAATACAGAAAGTATTCAGGGCTCACAGTGTAAAAAGGGCAGAAAAACATTTCTCTCCCCCTCTCCAAACTAATTAAGTTTTGAGCTTCATAAAGTTCCTGATGGATATAAAACTGTGAAACCTAAATTACCTGTCAGGCCGGGGTATGATTTAAAAGACATTACAGTTTGCCGGGGTCTGCTGTGTGCCTTTGTGACATAAATGTTGAGATATTGTCAGCAGTCGAGCTGACGGATCACTTAAATAAGTAACTTAAGAAAGCCTGCTCCACGGGCAGGGAGGGAGACTAGAGCATCTCACAGAGAGTCATCCTCCCTGTGACAGGAAGTCATCCTCCCTGTGACAGGAAGTCATCCTCCCTCTGTCAGGAAGTCTTCTGCCCACTGACAGGAAGTCTCAGGTGGAGGGCAAACAATCTGAAGGCTGCGAGGTTGACAGAGGAAAAACCATGGCATCTTCTTTCAGTGAACCTACTGGAAAATTATGGAAAACCTAAAGTTCCTCTTGGCCACTGTGCTCGTGAGGCTGTGAGTGAAACGACAGTTTCCTAACCTGTTTGTGTTGCCTGGGTGTGAACGTTTGTTTATATGTGATGTGTCCTCTGCTGGTTTACCTGGAATCACTCATTCCAGGCGAAAGGACTACACTCAGAAGAATGTAATGAGCGGAATGTTCTGGTCACATCTTAGTAAGAATAAATAATGACTTACATTTGGAGAGACTTTTGCTGTAACTGAATGCTTTTATAGCAAATATATCCTTTGATATTTTCAATACTTCCTGTGAAGTGGAAATTGTTGGTTCCATTTGTCAGTCCAGAAAACTCAGGCTCTAAGAGAGGAGGTGATTTTTATTTAATTCACCTAAGGGACGGGTCTGGGGAATGGGGCAGGGGGATAAGCTACAGATGGGTCTTGAACAGGGGCCACACACTCAAAGGCCTACCAGGCTGGCGGGTAGTGGAGACAATTAAAGCTGGCTGGGGGTAACAATAGGGAGTGATGGGGACTGTGGCAAACTGGAGAGGTCACAGATCCTTCTTTTAAAAGGTGGCTGCCACTGATCCCTGGCCTATCGTGCCGTGTAGGAATACGGGCCCAGTGTTGCCAGAGCTTCTGATTTCTCAGGAGAAATTATAAATCCAGATTTTATAAAATACTCCAGTTTTTAAAGGTTGTCAAATAATTCCAATTAAAAAAATCCGAATATGTGTTTTTGTCTCATGGTGAAAGCTGGAGAGTAGGGGACTCCTAGTGGAGTGAATACTTGAATACGTTACTGTTTTAAGCACCATGCTAAGCACTCTACGTGTATTATTAATCAAATCCTTGTCCCAAATCTGTGAGTTAGACACTATGAGGATCTCCATGTTATAAATGAAAATTTAACTAAGTAACTTTCTCAGGGCCACACAGCCAAAAGGGAGCAGAGCCAGGATCCGGCCGGCATTTGCAAGGGCATCAAAGTGAGCATTTTCTAAAGGCGGACAGTGGGTGGTCTGCTCTGGGTACAGGTAGTAAGCGGATGCGTTGTTTACAGAGGGCTTTAAAACAGCAACGGAAAAGGTCGGAAGGCGGCCTGGGTTTATCATCACCACGCACAGGCAATAGCAGACAATGTCAGGGGGTATTTATTATTATCACACAGTGATAAAACACACAAATCCCTGAAAAGAACTTCTGCAGGTCTAAGTTCTCAGGAATTGCTGGGGCTACTGTTGAGGGTTTTAAAAAAATCTTTGTGTGTGTGTGTGTGTGGTAAATACACATACAGAAATTTACCATCTTAACCACTTTTAAGTGCACAGTCCGGTAGTGTTAAGTATATTCACGTTGTTTTGCAACCTATCTCTACACTTTTTCTTCTCGTAAAACTGAAATTCTGTCCCCATTAAACACCAACTCCTCATCTCCCCTCCCCTACCGCCTGGTAACCCCCATTCTACTTTCTGTCTCTGAATTTGGTGACTCCAGAGACCTCATGTAAGTGGAATCATATGATATTGTCTCTTTGTGACTGGCTTATTTCACCTAACATGAGGTTCTCAAGGTTTGTCCACAGTGTAGCATGTGCCAGAATTTTCTTTCGTTTTTTTTTTTAAGGCTGAATAATATCCCACTGTGTGTGTGTGTGTGAAGAGTTTGTCCACAGTGTAGCATGTGCCAGAATTTTCTTTCTTTTTTTTTTTTAAGGCTGAATAATATCCCACGTGTGTGCACACGTGTGTGTGTGTGTACTGCATTTTGCTTAGCTCATCCACTCATCGGCTGACAGACATTTGGGTTGCTTCCACCTTTTCCCTATTGTGAATAGTGCTACTATGGACATGAATATCCAAATATCGATGTGAGACGCCGCTTTCAATTGTTTTGGGTATATACTCAGAAGTGGAATTGCTGGATCATATAGTAGTTCTATTTTTAATTTTTTGAGGAACCTCTATACTGTTTTCCATAGTGGCTACCCCATTTTACATCCCCACCAACAGTGCACAAGGGTTCCAATTTCCCCACATCTTCATCAACACTTGTTTTCTTTTCTAGTAGCCATTCTGATGTGTATGCGGTGGTATCTCATTGTGGTTTTTCACTTGCATTTCCCTAATGATTAGTGATGTTCAACATCTTTTCCTGTGCTTGTTGCCCATTTGTATGTCTTCTTTGGAGAAACGTCTGTTCCAGTCCTTTGCTCATCTTTTAACCGGATTGTTTGTTTCGTTTTTGTTGAGTTGTAGATCTTTATACATTCTGAATATTAACCCCTTATCAGATATATGATTTGCAAATATTTTCTCCCATTCTGTAGGCTGCCTTTTCACTCTATTAATTGTATCCCTTGATGCATAGAAGTTTTTAAGTTTGATATAGTCCAATTTATCTATTTTTACTTTGTTGCCTGTGTACTGTTGAATTTAATAACATATAAGCTTTAAAATAATACACCTTAAAAACTGTGCTTTAATAAACAATGTATTATACATGGCTGTTAATTCCAAAACCTCTTACTTGCACAGTCTGCCCCTCACATATGGGTTTGGCTCACGTATCTGTTTCCAGAGTAAGTTTGTAGCTTTTTGGGATCATGTGAACTTGCTTCCAGGACAGTTCTTGTCCCCAGCCCCTATAGCATTACACGTTCCTGTGTTTAAACAGTAGATTCAAAATAAATGATGCTAGCGCAGGGACCGTAAAGACAAACACAGCTTGAGTCATTACGATTCTGCTATTCTATGTGGATTGTGCCATTCTGTATAAGAACTTTCGTTCTTATTTGGTTTAAATTTTACAACAGTGAAACAGAGTATAAACTGCAAGCAGTAATATTTTTGTTTGATAAGTGCAAATCTTACCTTATACACGAACTATTTTACTGAGTCTGCATATTAACTTAAAAATGGAAATTCCTTCTTTTTTATTGTTATTCTTATTTATTATTTAATAGTCACTATACTCTCATATTATTCACTATTGCAACAGGCCAATATGCAACTATGAGTTTTAATAATACATTAGTGTAATTAAAACTATTAATCCACCATCTTTCCCCCTTAGGCTGTAATATTTACTTATTTTTAAATTTATTTTTTGAGGAAGATCAGCCCCGACCTAACTGCTGCCAATCCTCCTCTTTTTGCTGAGAAAGACTGGCCCTGAGCTAACATCCGTGCCCAACTTCATCTATTTTATGTGTGGGATGCCCACCACAGCATGGCTTGCTAACTGGTGCCATGTCCACGCCCGGGATCCAAACTGGCAAACCCCGGGCCACTTAGAACGTGCGAACTTAACCTCTGCGCCACTGGGCCGCCGACCCCCAATTTTGTTTTATTTTTATTTAGTATTTTTTTTTAAAGATTGACACCTGAACTAACATCTGTTGCCAATCTTCTTCATTCTTCTTCTTCTTCTCCCCAAAGCCCCCCAGTACATAGTTGTAGATGCTAGTTGTAGGTCCTAGTTGTGGCATGTGGGACGCCACTTCAGCATGGCCCGATGAGCGGTGCCATGTCCGCGCCCAGGATCCGAACCAGTGAAACCCTGGGCCACGGAAGAAGAGCACACAAACTTAACCATTTGGCCATGGCGCCTGACCCCAGTATTTATTTTATTTTTTATTTTTAATATTTATTTAAAAATAAAAAATTTTTATTTTTGCTGGCTTGCTTATAAATACAAAGTTCAATAAAACAGCAAAAAAAAAGTTATTTTGTCCCAGCCATTATTATGTTGTATTTAATGTTTATTACTGAAATAATTTTGTCTTATAAAGGAGGAATGTTGAGAAATGCTCCTTGCTAGGGGTCAGATATGCCAGGTACACTGCTGGAGGCATGAATTGCCCTGGTGAGTCCAGGCTGGAGGAAGGGGACAGGAGGGAGAAGAAAGAGGTAAGCAGGGACATCTTGGAGGACCTGAGGACCATGGGAAGGAGTTCAGATTCTCTGCCAAAGGCACCGGGGAGGCTGCAGAGGGCCGGCCAGGTGAGGGGTGTGCTCTGACCTTTGCTGACCCCTCTGCACCGTGTAGAGCTGCCTGGTGGGCTGGGGCTGTCCTGGGAAGCCAAGACTAGGACCTGCCCTGCTCTGTTTTTGTGGAGCTGGAGATGTCTGAGGACCCCTGTGTGTCCAGTCGGGGCTGCTGGGGTCCCGCTTAGCTGGCTGGGATGACACACAGGTGTCTGAGCTTCTGAGGGGACCTGATAGTGTGAAGCTGCCATCAGCTCATTCTGCAGTCACTGCCCATAGCGATGCCCCTGGGGACGAAGCGGGTGGGTGGGTGAGGATGCAGGGGTTCAGTGGTCGCTGGGAAGCTCATGGGCTGAAGCAGTTGCTGGTCCTGGCAGAGGAGGAACATGGCAGGGTGAGGAGAGCTTCCTGAGTGAGCGTGAACGCACCAGACCCCACAAGCAGGCGGCCTGTCCGGGCAGGGATGAAAAGCGGCAATTTCTGCAATCACATGGTGCTGTCATCTCATGCATGACGAAGTTCGGGAAAGCGTTTTGCAAAGGCTGAAGCCATTCCAATGCTCCCTGTCTTTCTCTTATTTTTTATTTTCCCAAATGCCGAGGTTTCCAGCTCAGAGATGGTGCTGAAGGATCATGTTGGGACCCCCTTTCCTAAGTTTCCAGGGACCGTGACCAAAACCTAGCTGCAGACTTGTGCAACAGGGACACCACCGCTGCTGTGGCCGTGCCCGCAAGTGTGTACACGGGGCAGGTGGGCCTCAGCACGAGGGGCTCTGAAGACTAACCCCTACCGCGAAGATGAAGGGGCAACCCAGGAATCGCAGGGGGAGAAAGAGAGACGGGGCGCCGGGGACCTATAGACTAAAAGTTCATTTCAACCAATTGCAATGCGTGAACCTTACTTGGATCCTGGTTCTTAAAACACTAACTGTGAAAAAAATTATGACCTTTATGAGACGGTTGGAAATTTAAACTCTGACTGGATATTTTACGACTGAGGAATTCTTGTTAATTCTTTAGATGAGATAATAGCATTGTGGTTACAGTGTATATACAGAAGCGTCCTTACCTTTTAGAGATACATGCACTGAGACACGGATGGGTGAGAGGCTGTCTTGGATTTGTCATAATTATGGGGGGTGGGCAGAGGCTGGCTGCAGAAGGAGCAGGACAGGCCCCAGATTGTGATCACGGGACTGGACAGCCACGGGGCTTCTGTATACTATTCTAACTACTATTGTGTTTGAGATTCTCCATTGTAAAATTTAAAAAAAATATTTGTTACAAAAAGATGGTGGTAACATCCCACTAATATGACAACATCCTACTAGGAAAATGTTACTTGCTTTTTATTTTTTTTAAAGATTTTATTTTTTTCCTTTTTCTCCCCAAAGCCCCTCAGTACATAGTTGTATATTCTTCGTTGTGGGTTCCTCTAGTTGTGGCATGTGGGACGCTGCCTCAGCGTGGTTTGATGAGCAGTGCCATGTCCGCGCCCAGGATTCGAACCAACGAAACACTGGTCCGCCTGCAGCAGAGCGCGCAAACTTAACCACTCGGCCACGGGGCCAGCCCTAGGAAAAAGTTACTTGCTTTTTAAATTCTCTTTCAACCCTCATCTGCTCAAGGAGAAAGGCCCAGATTGGGGTGGTCTCGTCTTCCATATTGTCTGGCGCTTGGTCGTCCAGGTTGAACAGTGAGGGCGGGCCCCGGGCTACGAGCCTCTGGCAGGAAACAGTGTCGACTTGTAACTGGATGGAATGCCTTTGTTTCACTGTATTTACTTTTCGGCTACTTCTCTTTTGGCAGCTAATGCTGGTTTTCTATTTACAGA
The DNA here is from genome assembly GCF_021613505.1 of Equus quagga. Taxonomy (NCBI): domain Eukaryota; kingdom Metazoa; phylum Chordata; class Mammalia; order Perissodactyla; family Equidae; genus Equus; species Equus quagga. Next base: position 101,236,173 of record NC_060267.1, on the reverse strand, counting down.
AGCGACAAATCTTTCTTCTTAAGTAAATATATGCAAACATCTTGATTTAAGGACAAATAGGAAATAGTACAGGTGGTACTTAGATATTGTAAGATTGTTTTTAGGGTGGTAGGAAATGACAGAAGTTTGGGAGGCACTGGTACAAGTCACAGGAAACATTTTCTTATCTCATCTTATCCATAAAGTAGACAACTGTCTCACACACATCTAGGGTCCCTTCCAGCCCTCACGGTCTCTGTGCCCAAAGCAAAGTAGTCGCCCAGGCCATCACCACTGGCTCCTTGAATTTCAGATAAAGCACTTGACACCCAGAGAAGGGGGCCCAATGGCAGGGAGTGGAAACAGACCCCACAGAGAGGGTGGGGAGGCCCACATGGACCCTGGGCAGGCTCCCAGACACCATCCACTGCCAGGTTCATAGGCAACTGAAATGGGGGAGGTGGACAAGTTCAACGATAACATAAAGGCGAAAATCTTAAATGGGAGACTGTTTTCTCCATCACTTTGTTGTTTCCCATTGCCAGGGAAATTTTCTGACTGCTTTAAATTTCAGGTGTCAGCAAACTGTGTCCACCCAGATTATGTTGTTAGGCCTGTTTGTATGTCTGCTCTTTTGTTTGTGTGATTACACTTTTGTTTCTTTTAGCTAACTGTAGATTCACATGCAGTTGTAAGAAATAACACAGAGGGATCTCATGCAGACTTTTCCCAGTTGCCCCCAGTGGTACATCATGCAAAACCAGAGGACAATATTGCAACCAGGACATTGACGTGGATACAGTGAAGACACAGAACATTGCCATCCCCACAGGGATGTCTCACGTCGCCCTCTTACAGCCGCATCACCCCCACACCCACCTGGCCCAGCCCTCACCCCTGGCAAGCACTCACCCACTGTCCATTTCTATAATTTTGTCATTTCAAGAATGATACGTGAATGGATCTTATAGTCTGTAACCCTTGGGGACTGGCTTTTTTCACTCCGCATACTTCCCCAGAGAGGCATCTGAGTTGTTGCATCTATCAGCGGTTTGTCCCTTTATGGCCAAGTCGAACTCCATGGTCTAACCATCATCCATGGAAGGACCTCTTTGCTGTTTCCCATTTGGGTTGTTATGAATAAAGCTGCTATGAACATGTTATGTACAGGTTTCTGGACATAAGCTTTCATTTCTCTGGAACGAAGGTCCAAGAGCGTGTTTGTTTGTTTTTAATGAGTTAATTGCATTCGTCTACGATTTCAAGATGTTTCACCTACAAATCCATGTTACTGATTTCTCCTCAATAATCAGAAGATCTGGAAAGATGGGGCCACGGGGACTCCTGATCCTAACGGGCCAGAGTGCTTCAGTCCCTAATACCCTGCCCGGTCACTTTTACTTATTTACCTGCTGGCAAGGCTCCTGGTTTGCCTGTTTAAGTGGGCAAAATTGGAGCACGATGAGTTATATCATTTAAAAAATACACACGCACACACATTTTTGTTTGTATCTGCATACAGTTTCTCCGGAAGCATACTCAAGCAGAAAACACGGTCGTCTACGGGGAAGGGCACCGGGTGATGGGACAGTAAGAGGGAATCACTTTACTATGAGCCCTTGGAGCTTTCTTAGTTTAAAGGATCTGACTGTATTAACTACTCAAAAATGAGTCAACGAAATGTGCAAACAAGAACCTAAGATTTCCCCACAGATACCCCTTCTGGGCCGCTTTTTCCATATAACTTCTGTTTCTTCAAAGAGAACCCATGGGTCTGCCCTCTCCCAGAGCACCTGTTCCCAACAGGGAAGACCCCCCTCCCAACCTCCCCAGTTCTGGGATCTCTACAGATTTCCCCTAATGCACACATTCCTTGATCTGGGGCCCTCTGGCTTTGAGGGTCACCCCAAAACATCCCTCATCACCATCCAAAAGCCTGATGACCCCTGAGGGCCAGGCTCAGACCCATCTGGGCCTCTGGAGCCCAGTGAGGTGTCTATGCCAAGCCCGGGGGCCATCTCCTCCAAGGCTTCCTCAGCCTGATTGAAATTCAGCCTCTCCTTCCTTGTCAGGCAGTGGCATCAACGTGTGCCTTCCTGGTGCCTTCCATGTGCCTCCTTCAGCACACACTTCCTGGACCCTTTACACAAGCGGGCCTGTGCACCCTCACCCCGCCCCTTTCCTGACCTCCCACTAGGCTGGGCCCTCCCTTCGACACATGAACATTTTAAGGCTCTGGTGAACCCACTGAACCGATCCCCTCATGCAATTCATGACAAAGACAGCTACAAACCATAGAGCACAACGTGTAGATGGAGTGCACATCTAAGATTTCCGCACGCAGATGAATTCAGTGATGCTGAACGTTTCCTCTCTTTTTTGGGGGGTGGTGGGGTGGTAGAGTGCGCTCTGGCAGTGTTGGCGCCCTAAATCTGCGCTTTGGGTAACCTCCCTCCGGCTTCCGGAAGACAGTGGGTGCAGCGCAGAGAACAAGGGCTTCGGGATCAGAGACCCGGGCTGAGGGATCATCAGGCCGACTCAGCCTCTTTCTCCCTGGAGAAAGGGGGATGAGGGCGCCTCCCTGGAAGGCTGTGAGGAGGCTGAGGGGGAGGAAGCACGCACAGGGCCCGCGGTGCTTCAGCAAGTCCTTCCCCTTGCGGAACCGGGGTCCCTCTTCCGGAAAGCGTGGGCCGGCACTCCGCATCCAGATTTCCGGGGCGCCTGTCCGTCTGCGCGTGGACGGTCGGTCTCCCGGGCTGAACTCACTGTCGCGGGAGCCGGCTGGCCTCCTTTGCGCTGGGCCCTGGCCCGGCTCAACCGCCAGAGGCGCCGCGCAGGGCCGAATGAATGACCGCGGGGGTGCTGGGGGGTTTCACATTATCCCCGGAGGGTTTGAAACCACGGGGTATGAGCGCGGAGGCCAGAAGAGCGCGGAGGGCTTCCCGCGGGGTCAAGGGGTGCCCCGCAGGCGCGCGCGTGTTCAGTCTCTCCTAGGCGGGCGTGCGCCCCATCCCTTCTCGTCACCTATGGTGGCTTGGGCACGCGCCCCATCCCCCCACGTCGCGGGGCGCGTGCCCCATGGCATTGCCCCCTACTCCGAGGCCCGGGGCGCGCGCCGCAGCCCCTCCCTCCGCCCTGCTGGGCCGGGGGTGGGGTCGCCGCGGGCTCGGCCCCCTCCGTTCCCCCGCGCGGGCCAAACCGGGGCCCAGGAAGCGGCTTGAGGCCGCGGCCCTCGCCCCGCCCCCTCCCTCCCGCGCTTATCACCTGCTGGCCCGGCGCGCGCGGGCGGGGACCGAGGGCGCGAGGGGGAGCGCGCGGGCAGCCAGGCGCCGGGTCGCAGGAGGTGAAGCGCGGCGAGGATGGCGGCGCGGGGCCGGGCGGTGCCGCCGCGCCTGCTCGCGCTCTCGGTGCTGCTGGCGTTGGGCCCCAGCGCCACGGCCGCCAAGCT
>NC_060267.1:101180456-101232346 GCF_021613505.1 Equus quagga | reverse complement strand
GCAGGTCCGCGCTCAGCAGGTGCGGCAGCCCGGCGGCCACGGCCGGAGCGGCCGGTCGCGCGTGACCCGGCGGCGTGCGCGCCGGTCGCCGCCACTGCGCATGGCGCCGCCAGGGCCTCCGCGCTGCTCGCGCCGGAGCGGAGCCCGCCGGGGCCTGGGCGGCCGCGGTCTGTGTGTCTGTGGGTTGTGCGGGAGGAGGGGCCCGGGAGGCGGCCGGACTCGGGGAGGGCCCCGCGAAGGTCTGGCCTGGGCAGGGGGTCTGAGTGCCTCTGCCGCAGGGACAGGAATGCCCCGGAGCGGGTGGGCCCGGGCTGGGGTCCACGTGGTCTTCCCCTCCTTGTCCCCGACTCCAGGATAGGTGGGCAGGGCCTGCCAAGCCCTGGTCTGCAGACGCCGGTCTCTTGAGTTTGTCTAGTGACAGGGTACTGCTCCTTGGCGCCGGACCGGGGTGGGAATTGGGTTTGTGGAGAATGTGGACGGCGTGTGTGGGAGTCGAATGGTATCCGCTCAGCGTCTTTGGCTGGAACATAAACCTTTGATGAAAGGTCTTTCGTAGGACACCCTAGGGACCCGTTTTACAGATGAGGCGTGAGACGCGAGGGAACGGTGGTGATTCACCCCCAGGTTGGCCTTGACGCTCCACCTCAGTCGTTTTTCCCCACCTCCCCTCCTGGCTTCCTAGGGGAACTCAAGAATTCTACATTCCTTGTGGGGGATGTGACTGGGAAACCCCAGGAACTAATGAGACCAGAGGCCTCTGTCCGCCCCCACCGCGCCTCACACAGGTGGACGGGGGACTTGGCTGGGCCCCGGGCTGGCAAGGTGATGTGGTCCAGCCTGCCATCCTGCGGACGAGAAGGCGGCCTCCACTCCCAGCAGGGTGGAGACGGCGTGGGTGTGCCTCGCGGTGCGACCTGGCTAGAGATGAAGGATGGAAGCAGTCCTGCCCCCTCCCCCTCCCCAAGATGCACCTCTGCCACTCCCTTTTTTTCTGTTTCAAGTCTGGGTCAGTGTGGAGGCTTAACAAGGTGTGATCACATTAAGAGAACCAAATGTGCGTGTGTGTGTGTGTGTGTTTGAAGTCTGTGCATATGTGCAAGTGTGGTACACCGAGCTCAGACCAGCATCTTCCTCACTTGCCCTCCTTGCCGCCATTAATTTCCCGGAAGTCTGCCTCTCGAAATGAGGACTTGCTGTGTCCACCGATTGCATTTTGGGTTTAGTGCCTTCTGTGCCTGGAGGGTCTTGTTTGTGGCTAGCCATCGGAGGCTGATGTTGGGCTTTCTGTTTCCCGTATTCCTGTGTGGGCCTTGTCTGGTGTGGAAGATGAGCTGTTGGCCCATACCCTGTGGGAGATACATGTCTGTTTCTTGATATGTAGGCAAAAGAGAGGAAGCTGGTTATTAAAAACAGCTGGCTTCAAATGAATGCCTTTGGATGTATTTCTGTGCTACTTCCTCTGAGGTTCTATAGCTGTACTTTTCTGAAGTAACAGCCTTTTTTATCGTAGTTGCATTTTCTTTTCTGAGAAGAGTGGATGGACTCGGGGATTGTAATTTCCTTGTGTAGTTTCTTGTGAACAAGGAAAGCTCCCCTTGTCTCTGATGCGTCAGAGAAGTGCCAAGTGCCTGATAGCGTGTGCTGCATCTCGTCCATAGTTTTTATAGCACGTGTGACTGTGTATCTTCAGTGTCTGAGGGGTTTGCTGGTTGTGACCCCTTCATTTCACAGGCAGCCCTTCCGTCAATCCAGTGCTGGAAGTGTTTTCTTTATTTCTCGTAGTGCTGTTCCCAGCTTAGTCATCTGTTGTGTTAGTTTTTGAAGACTCTGCTCTGGAGACGTGAAGGGTTGGCTTGCAGACAGGCTGTGCGTCCTCAATCCTTTAAACCTGGGAGGGAATGGCCCTCTGCACTCAAGTTCATTGTTAAGTCTCTGAGATGAAACACAAGGAAAGTTAAAACTCTTCTGACCCTTGGGGGAATTTTTGCTCATCCTTTGAATTTGTGGCCAAACTCCAAGTTGACTGAAATCACCACATGGCTGAGCCACTGGCCTTAAGTTTATTTTTCCTCTCTTGATTTTATAGCATCAAATAATGGGGCAATTTTTGAGCCAGAGGAACCATAGAGATCATCTGTCTAAACTGCCCACATCTTGGTCTGGGCCTCGGGGGGAAGTGCTCGCTGCCGGGTCCTGTCAGCAGTGGAAGTCTCCACTTGAGCAAGAGCCGAGGGCACGCCTCCTCACCCTCCCGGTTCAGGGCCCTGCGGCCTCTGGTCAACTGGCCAGACTCTCACTGGATCCATCCGGTTGCCCCCAGCATTGCTGGTTATGTGACAAGTTCCTGATTCTTTTTTTGATATTTTGTACTATTGAAAGTGCTCCATAAAGTATATGTCATTAGGTTCTTTTTAAGGTATCTTTTATATAAAAAATGATGTTTCTAGAAAATTGGGAAGATAGAAATAGCCCATCATCCTTCACCTGTGTCACCCCGGTCGCCGTTTGGGTCTCCCATGAGTCTCCTGTCCCTCCGTCGGGGCTCAGACCTGGTGCTGGGCCGCCCCGAGCCTCCTGCCCTTCCAGCCAGAAGCTGACGTTACAGCCCAAGGACTTTTCTGTGATGCTTCAGAAGCTTGCTAAGTTTTCAGCATCTGAGCACCACTCTGCTGGGAAGATGTTGCACCATCTGCTTACTTTCCGTGCAGTTGAAGCCCCATGGTGTCCCGGATTCTCCAGCGGGCTGCCCTCTCTTGGGGAAAGGGAGTGTCTTAGGCTGGTTTCCCGGACATCCAGCCTGAGACGAGGTTTGGTTGCGGTGGTTTGTTGAGAGGGGCTCTGCTGGGAAGCGGGCAGGGCAGGGAAATGAGCGAGGATGTGGTCCCTGAGAGTCTAGCCTTGGGCTGGTCCACGTGACCCTCTGGAGGGTTGTCCTTCCCTAAGACGACGGGGAGACCAAGCTTTCTAGTTTTTTGACCCACTCTGTCAGCCATTGGCCGCCCCGGGGAGGCGGTATTGTGCAACCTACCAGGCCTCTGGGCGAAGCACCCCCATTGGGCAAGGGTGTTTGCCCGCATGAGGTCATAGGTGGAAACTGTGTAAACTGTGGCCTGCAGCCTTCCCCCCAGCTGAGCGGGCGCGGGCCTGCCTGGTCAAGAGCGTCAGGCAGGGCGTCCACAGTGCACACTAAGCCAAGCGGCCCAGACTTCTCCTCATTTCCAGTGGCTGGAGGTCTCCCCAGGGCACCTGGGAGCTGCGTGGTGTGTTTGCCAGGCATGGTCCTGAGCCAGGTGCACCCTCTCACTGTGGCCCGGGCACTTCTCAGTCACAGGGGTAAGGCTGCCTGGGAGGCAGGTGCCCGGGAGCCCTTTCTGCTGCGTGGGCCCCCCGCACAGGGAGCTGGCCCTTGGAGCGGGCTGCGCCCCAGGCAGCTCACGTGAGAGTCTGTGGCCAGAAAGACCCCACAGTCCCTCTGTCCCTGCTGGTCTGTGACTGTGGGAGGTCAGAGGCCAGCACCTCTCTGGGACATGTCCCAGGGTCCCTCTGGCTGCCCCCAGCAGGAGGCAGCCGCATCAAGTCACCTTGAGGCCGTTTTCCGGGTGAAGCTGGGGAGAGACGTGGGGTGCAGGGTTTCCCCTGGCTCCTCCAGAAACCCCTCCAATACTGAGCCGAGTTGGAAGGTCATCCGGCCCGGCTGCCTTGTGCTGGCTCATGGACTCAGCCGCAGGACAGAGGCAGTTCCCGCACTGGGGGCTGGGCGGGGAGGCCATAGGAGCTGAGGGAAACTGGAGAATCAGGCTCTGAAGTCAAAATAAAAAATTTACGCCGTGGAAGCTTAATCAGAGAAGTGGCTTCAGTTCAACCAGAGGCCCGCCCGTTTGCAGCTCTGCACCCGGTCGTTTGGCCTCCTCTGACCCCATGGCTGCCGTTCTGTCCCCTGGTCAAGAGTGCCTTTCCGGTGACACCCCGTTCGTGGGCCCTGTGCGTCCATAAACGCTAAGACCAAAGCCCTCCCTTTCCTCCTGCCGGGGCTCTTGGAGCCGTGGCCCCGGGCGGTGTGTCCTCACCTGGGGCTCCGTTTGGTGTTGTTTCGGGCAGTTAGAGAGTGAGGCAGAGGTGCCAGAGGCCCTCCAGTGCCCGGGACAGTCTCACCGCAGAGCTGTCCTGCCCGAGTTTCCCGGGGGACAAGCACGGGTTGACAACTGGTCTCACAGATGAGGGCTGGGGATTTGCCTGATGGAGAGGTGATGAGTTCTTGTGACTCTTCTGTGGGCCCAGCGCCGTTCCAGGTCCTGGGCTGTGACAGTGAACAGCAGGCGAGGCTCTGGTTTCACGGAGTTGACTGTGGGAGTTGATGAAGTAAGTGCTGCGTTTCGTCTGGTCCTGAGTCTGGAGCACGTAAACAGCATGCTAGGGTAAGGGCTCAGGAGGTGCAGGCATTTTGGGTAGGGTGGGTGGGAGAAGCTTCCTTGGAGCTGACCTGGGACCTGAGCAGGGACCAGCGAGAGGGAATAGCAAGTGCAGAGGCCCCGAGGAGGGCCTGAGCTTGTTGGAAGAGCACAAATGGGAGGGGAAGGGAGGGTGTTAGGAGGTGAGCCGACAGCTTGGCAGGGGCCGGGCCGCGTGGGGCCTGTGGGCTGTGGTTAGGAGACAGGAAGGGCTCCCGGGGTCAGGAGGTGGGCGGCGTTGGCAGGCACTGGTTCTCTGGGCGCTGCTCTCCCCTCTGCAGCTCTGTTTCCTGCAGGACTGGAGGGGCCTTGCTCAGCTCCCTTCACTGGGCTGTGGGGGCCGGGGGGAGTGTGTGCTGACTCAGTGGACCTGGGGCCTGGGCTGTTTGCTCCCTGTGGGTCCCCCCTCTGCCTGGGCCCCTGCAGGCCCTGCCTCTGCCCAGGGGGGCTGGACGCTGCGGGCGGGTGGAGGGTGGGCTGTGTCTCCCCTGCCCCCACCCAGCCCGCCCTCTGCACAACTCTCACTTCTTCTTTTTTCACTGTGGCCTTCGGACCTGACCCTCCTGAGTCCTTGCGTTCCCCCCTCCCCCTCCGCCCTGCTCCTGGGTTGTGAAGAGTGGGGACCGGCTCCCTCAAAAGCTCTGCCTCCCGGAGGACTGGACACCTTCTCTGTGTCAGCAGGCCTTGGGTGACCGTGGGAATGGGAAGGATTGACCCTTTCAGAATTCACTGTCACTCCTTTAGAGCTCCTCATAATAAAAGTTTATTTCTGGTGCCAATACGTCGTGTACATTTTTTCTTTGTTAAAAAAAAATTGTGGTAAACTATACAGACAAAATTGACCCCCTTAACCATTTTTAAGTGTCCGGCTCAGCGGCATTAAGTACACTCACATTGTGCGCGGCCATCACCACCATCCTCTGCAGAACTCTTTGATCTTCCCAAACTGAAGCTGTGTCCCCATGAAACATGAGGCCTGCCCCCCCCCCACCCCGCCCCGCCCCCAGCCCTGGCACCCGCTTCTGCTTTCCCTGACACCTCGTACTGTTTCCTGTCTCCTGAGGGGCAGGAGATGGGTTGGAACCTTTGCAGGCAACAGTGTTCCCCACAGAATCTCGTAACGTTGTTTTCATTCGTGTTGGTTTTTGGTTACGTCACATGAGTGGCAAGGATCTGGGCTTTCTGTTGACACTAGTGCTACAAGGTTTCCTTTCAAACTGCTTTTTCATAAAGAAGAATCAATTTAAAAGACAAACTATAGGAAAGGATACAAGGGTTACCTGGATGTGAGAGGCTCCCGGAGGGCAGTGTTGGAGGGGGGCGCCCGGAGGTGAGGAAAGGCCGGTCGGTGGAGGTGTGGGTGTGCAGCAGCTGCCGTGGTGGCCGCAGATGCCCGTCCGGAATCGGAGGCTCCGAGTGCCGCAGGGGTTGGTATAGCGGAGCGAGCCGAGATGTCAGAAGCAGTTTTCCCGCTAAGCCCTTTGCGTGTCACCCCGCACTTAATCCTGAAAACAAAACCGAACCCTTCTTGGTGGGAGTGACTGCCCACTGCTGGCCAGGTCCCTGGCTGGAGCGGCCCAGCCCTGGGACGCACTGGGAAGTGTGCCAGCGCTTCTCAGCCAGCACGGGTGTCCCAGGTCCTTCGAGAGGTTTTAGGAAAGCCAGTGACGCTTTAAGGAGCAGTGTCAAGGTGCTGGTGGGGCAGTGGGCTGACCGAGGCGGAGGGCCCGGCCATCGCCTGCAGGTCGGAGGGTCTGGCCTTGTGATCGGCCCGTGTGCAGTGTCCAGACCAGGAGTCCGGAGCCGGGCTGGACCCAGGTGTATCTCTGGGAATGTGACCTTGGACAGGTTATTTAACATCCAGGCCGAGGTTTCCTCGTGTATCAGATGGGGATTTTCATAGGATTATTGGGAGGCAAATGTGTTGTGATGTGTTTTGCTCTGTGCCTGACACATAATAAAGGAAAGGGTTTTTTTGGTCTGTTTTTCTCTTTAAAAATACAGTACCCATACTCTGAGTGAAACCGGGCAGTGAGCCTCAAAGAGTTCAGTCGAGGGATTTCGTTTCTCTAGACTCTTCTGCCTGTGTGTGGCAGGAAACTCAAACCAAAATAGTTTAACTGAAACAGAGGAACGTTTCACCTCCTGAAACCGAAAGCTCGGCAGAGCTGTGCCCGCGTCTGTGCTGTGGCATGGTGTCGGCACAGCCTGCTTTCTCCACCCTCAGCCTCAGCGTTGGCTGGGCACTCCCTGGGGTGGCAAGTCCCCAGCCCCCAGGGGTGGGTCTGGTGGGGCACGTGCTTGGATGTGAATTGCCCTCCGGCCAGGGGAACACACAGCGAGCGGCCAGGCCTCCTCCCCACCTCCCTTGTGCAGAGAGCCGAGCACTATGGAGCCTCATGGTCCCAGGGTGGAGGAGGAAGCAGTGCAGAGGAGCCGGGGGCTGTCACTGAGAGGTGGTCGGGGACCAGGCAGCCGGACGGCACAGGGTCCCACAGGAGTGACAGCCACGTGTGCGGTTGCCTTGCTGGCCTGCCCGCTGAGCTGTTTTGAGGTATGGGGGGATGTGACCCAGCTTGCCTGGGGCCCTTGAGGGCAGCTGCTGTGAGTTGGGCAGAGGTCACGCCAGGGTGTGAGTGCGCACAGTGAGAGGAAAGGAGGCCACTGGCTGTGTGGCCAGCCCTGAGCCTCCGTGTCCCCAGCTATCAGGCAGTGCCCGGGCCCACCTCCTGTGCAGGACTCGGGGTGATTCTGAAAACACCGGAGAGGTGTCGAGCCCTCGGTGCCTGTGTTCCATTTAGGACCTTTGGTCAGATTAGGTTTATGATTATAAACCTTCTCATAAAGAAAACCCCAAGCCCAGATGGCCTCGCCTGTGAATTCTGTGAAACGTTGAAGGAAGAAACAGTACAAGTCCTTTATGAACTCCTTCAGGAAAGACAGACGGCATGATCATTTCCTAGCTCATTTTACGAGGCCAACATTACACTGATTGCAAACCAGACAAAATCATTACAAGAAAAAGAAATCCACAGACCCAAAGCTCAAAATTCCTTCATAAAATACTAGCAAATCCAATCCAGAAAAGGATACTGTGCCCCAACGAGAGCAGGTCCCAGGAATGCAGGGTTGGTTTAACATCAACAGAACAATCTGTGTGAGTCTCCAAATCGACAGAAGGAAGAAGAGAAGCCATGTAGTCGTCTCTATAGTCGCAGAGCGTTCGGAGCCCATTCATGATGGAAATTTGGAGCAAATTGGGAACAGGAGAGAATCCAGACCTGATAAAGCGCAGCTCCAGGAACGTGTCTTGGAGTCTTAGCCGGAGCGAGGGAGGCGAGAAGGGAGGGAGCCGCAGGCTCCTCCTCAGTCTCAGGCTCTGGGGGAGGTTGGTTGGGAGACGGAGCCTTGCCTTCATCTTGGGGCCTTTTGCCCTGAACTCTGCTCCAGTCGTCAGAGACCCAGCCTCCTCTCCACAGAGACACCCGCTCCGTGAGCCTCCCCTCACCGTCCGCTGAAGCTGCAGCCTCTCCCTCCCTGCTTTGTGTTTGTCTGTCGCCCTGTTTTCTGAGACCCTGCATTCACTCATGCCCTTTGCTTGTCCTTGTTTTCCTCCCACTGAGATGTAAGCTCCTGAGGGTGGGACCCATGCAGATCTTGCACTTTCTTGTATCCCCAGCGCTTAGATCAGTACCTGGTACACTGCATGTAACCCAGTAAATACGGATTTGGTGAATACACGCATTAGGACCCCAGGAGCACCCGTGCAGCTGTGGGAGCTGAGAGGAGGGGGGTGAGGAGGATCAGGGACGGGTCCCTGGAAGAGGTGCCATTTGCCATGAGCCTCGAAGGCTGGGCAACGTGAGACCTGGTGAGAAGGGCATGTGAAGTAGAGGGAACAGCATAAAGGAAGGAATGGAGATGGCAAAGCCGGGAGGGAGGGAGAGGCTTCTGAGCAGAGGTTAGACCAGCCGTGTGACCTTGGGCCAGTAACCCAGTCCTGGGCCAGCATCTTTGCTCTGGGCTCTAAGGATGTCTGCGGTTGGGGTGGGGACCTGTTAGGAGGCTGCTGGAGGGGCCCTGCCAACAGGGAGCGGAGGCAGGCTTCCTGCAGGGAACAGGGTGGACGGGTGAAGCAGAAGTGATCACAGTATTGGAGGACGTGCGTTTTCTTCCTTTCTTCGAAAAGCAAAGTTCTCGTGGTCAGAATCTTGCCACGAGCCCCTCATTTGGGAGCCCGCTCCTGGTTCCTGAGCCGTAGAGCTTCCTACGTGCGAGGCCTGTGATGAGAGCTTCATTTGTGTTTGTCATCCTGTCTAATCCACCCCAACTCTTTGCGGCAGCAACTATTTTTATTCCCATCAGGCAGATGAGGAAATGGAGGCCCAGAGAGGTTAAATTGTTTGCTCAAGTTCACACAGCTGGTGAGTGCCAGCCCCCTACTGTCTTACCACGTCACCTTCCAGCAGATATCAACGGAGGAGAGAAGTGAGTGAGGCCGTGCTGCTGTCACGGAGTGCTACTTACCACACGGCACTGGGGGCCCGGGACGCACCTAGGAGCCTGTCCAGGGGACTGCTGGTGAGTGGGGAGGGTGGGGCAGCCATGCTGACCACCCAGTGGGATGTGTGGAAGAACCAGTCTGTGCAGGCTGGAGCAGGACTCATCCTTTTTGAGGAGTAGCAGTTAATTTACACTGCGGGGCGGGGACGTCTCTTTGGCAGAAAGCCACCTAAGCCAGGACCTGTTTCTTTGCCCAGTGGGATGCCCTATCCAAGGAGCGGGGGCCCTGGCTTCGGTGGGTGGCCGCTGACCGTGTGAGCATCTCAGCCGTCAGCCCCACGTGCAGACGGTGCCTTCTCCACTTCGTTAGCGCCCGTCTGTCTCTGGGCCCTGCTCCCCCAGGGTCCTTCCTGAGGCTCCGACGAGCTGCCGTGTGGGATGTGTGCGGCCCCGAGCCTGGACGGGTCAGGCCGTGTTAGCTGTTGTGGCACACGGTGCATTTATCGTTTCCCCCCTTCCTCACGGTGGGTCCTACCTGGCCAGCAAGGAGACCGTCCGATTTTTAGAGCTCCCATTATCACTGCACGAGGCTGTTTTGTCCATGTTTTTCCAGAAACTTTGGGAAATGGAGCTGATTGACAGACTCAGCCCAGGGAGGTGGCGTGGCGGGGGTGGCAGGACTGGGGCTCGTTCCCTGGACCCATGCTGTCTTCTGATGCTATTTCCTTCCCGGACTGCAGTCGCTCCCTGCCACTGTCGGAGTTTTGCCTTTTTCGATGTACTTCATGTACTGGGATTTACCTACTGTCTTCTTCAAAATGGCTCGCATCTGTGAACATTGACATTATCTTCAGTATTACCATTTTTGAGCTCATGAGTTTGATGTATTTGTTTTTCCTAAAACACTTAAAAATGAATGTATAATAATTAAAAGACATAAAGAGTCAATTAAAAAATAGTTCATCTGTGCATCCTTCCTCTCCGGTGTTGTGTGTATCATGGCGTGGGGGAACACGCGTGGGGAGGGGGAAGTGTCTGACGTGTAGTCACACAGACCTCACTGTGGTCCCTGGCCCTGCCACTTACAGCTGTGTGGCTTTGGGGAAATTACTCAACCTCTCTGAGCCTCAGTTTGTTTTTCCCAGATAGGCTTGCTGGAGGATTCAGTAATGCGTTGGATGTAAGTATTTAGCTCTGGGCTCAACACGTGGACGCTCTTCTCAGTTCCCGTCTTCATCTTCTACACACTCCCTGAATTAGGGATCTCCAGAGAAACAGGACCAACAGGAGATCTGGGTGGATAGATAGACAGACAGACAGACAGATACAAGTTTTGTTGTAAGGAAGGGCCTCATGGGATTATGGAGGCTGGCAAGTCCCAAGATCTGCAGGGTGAGCTGGCAGCTGGAGCCCCAGGAGAGCCAGTGGGTGTAGTTCCTTTGCGAAGGCTGGCAGCTCAAGACCCAGGAAGAGCTGAGGTTTCAGTTCAAGTTCAAGGGCAGTCAGCAGGAGGCTTCTCTCTTACTTGGGGGAAAGTCAGTCTTTTTGTTCTTTTCAGGCCTTCAACTGATGGGGTGAGGCCCACCCATATGGGGGAGGGCAATCTGCTTTACTCAGTCTACCGGTTGAAATGTTAATCTCGTCTGGAAACAACCTCACAGACACACCGAGAGTAATGTTCTTCCAAACAGCGGGGCGGCCCATGACCCAGTCAACTTGACACATAAAATTAACCCTCCCCCTCCGCCAACACACTTTATTTTTTGATAAAAAATCATCCCTGGATAGCTCTGTGCTTGCTGACGTGAGGTGCTGCCTGTCGTTGCCCCCTCATCTCCTCCTGCACCCCGTCTCTCCACCCTGCTCTGGTGATTAACCACTGTGTCTAAGGAGGTACCCCTGACCCCTACACGCACAAGGGGATTCTTGCCAGATCCTGGAGCAGGAACATTCCAGAACTGCACCCGTGTGGCCAGCTCTTCTATTCCCAGCCCAGGAAAGGGCCCGCCTGAATCTCCAGGGGCTTCTGTAGGGTTTTTCTGAGACCCACCCCAGAGAGCTGTGAGATGTGGAGACCGCATGTCTGTGTGGCCAAGAGGCGACTCAAATGGCAGAAGACGTCCAAGTTTGGGCTTGGAACACTGTGTCCTGGCCCTCCAGCCCATCCCCTCTTCCTCCTGTGCCTCAGTTTACTTACCTGTAGAATGAGGGCACAGCAGTGGTTCTGTAAGTTACATCCAGTGTTAGAGGGAAATATTTGTATTTAGAAGTTAGAATAATACGGAAAAGAACAGAGAATAATATAGTGAATACCCATATTCCTACCATCAGAATTAGCCGTTGTTAACAATTCACATGTTTCTTTCCAGTCTCTTTTGGGGAGTCCCCCGTACTGCCCGCCCCAGTCTTCCTCCCCAATCCCAGCATCTCCATTCTGAGTCTGAATCTTGTATATCTTTCTTGTATAATTCCCGACAAACACTTTCAAAAGTGGTTTTTCATCCCATATTCCACTGGAGCCTCACCGTGACGGGGACACTGTCAAAGACTGCTGGATGCTGTGGTTCTTCCGTGCCTCCAAAAGGTCCAGCCGAAGTGCAAGGCCTCAGCGTGTCCCATAAGGGGTCAGATAACGGAGGGGAACCCTCTGCTGTATTGGAGACACCGCCCCAGACCGTGCAGCCCTCCTGGAGGTGGTTACCAGGAGCCCTTCCAGCTTCAGTGCAGCGTCCCGGAGCCGAGAGAAAGTTCCGGGGTGAGCCGGGGGTGGGGATGTGGCCTGGCCTGTCACGTCCTGGCTGGCTGCTGCGTCTGCTGCTCACGGTTCTCAACACTTCAGCATTTGTCATGAAGTGCTGTCCAGGGCCCCCAGCGGCCCTGCGAGGATGGAGTCTCACTCCCGTTACACGGAGCCGATCGAGGTGAGCGGCTGCAGGGATGCAGGCCGGCGCCAGGCCCGTGCTGGGGGCTGATACCCCTCCGTAGGGTCCGCTGTCTTCTGGCTGGGACATTGGACCGCCCCTTGCTGCAGGCCTGAGCGTGGCGAGGGCGCCTCCTTCCCGGGCAGCTGGAGGGTCAGGCTCTGTCCGTCCTCAGGCTGCCCTCACTTCTGTGGTGTCAGCCCCAAGTGCGCAGAGGAGGGACTTCCTTCAGAGGTGCAGAGGGCGCCCTGGCGGGGACTGGAAGATGTGCACAGGGCAAGTGGGGAATCCACAGACCGGTCGCCACCTGAAGACCGCCCGTCGTTGCTCCCACACAGCTCTGAGCGCTTGAAATGCAGCTGGGCCGCGTGGGGTGTGCTGATATTTGGGATATGTTGGGTTAAGTAATCTGTATGATTAAGTTAATTTCACCTTAAAATTAAGTTAATTCTTTTTTAACAAGGCGGTTAGAAAATTTCCAGGGTGATTCGAGTTCTGTTCGGTTAGAGAGGGCTGCCCTGGGGCCTGTGTTGGCGCCCAGCCTGGCCCTGCCCCGTGCTGGGCACAGGGTACGAGGTGCCGTGTTTCCAGCCCGGCCAGGGCGTTGCAGCGGCCACCCATGGAAGGCTGGGGGACACGGGAGGGCCGTTGTCCGTTCCTGGGTTTGGACAGACGTCCTGTAGTGACGCGTGTTGTCATTGCAGCCCCACACAGAGTGGTCTCTCTGCCCTGGGAACCCTCGGGCCCAGCCCATTCATTCCTCCATCCCGAATTTTTTTTTTTAATTTTTAATTTTGGAATAATTTTAGATTTACAGGAATGTTACAAAGATAACACAGAGAGTTCCTGTATACCCTGCACTCGGCTTCCTCTGACGTTAACATCTTACCTAACTAGTACACTCGTCCAAACGGAGCGGCTGGCGTGGGCGCCTGACTGTTCGCTCCCCTCTGGGCTGCTTGGATGGCGCCCGTCTTCCACCAGCTTCCTTCCCTGTTCTGGGATCCCAGCCAGGACCCACACTGCGCTTCTCTGTCCTGCCCCTCGGTCTGTCTGATCTGTGCAAGTTTTCTCCTTTGTTCTTGTTTCCACGGTGGGTTGTGTGCGCGTGTGCATGTGTGTGCGTGTGGGGGCTCAGTGCCCTCTGAAAACCTTTCTGGGGTCCAGAGCTGCTGCGTTAGGAGTCTGTCCAGCTCGGTGAGGGGCGTGTGGCCACAGGCGCCTTCTCTCACCCTCTCGTCTGGGTGTGTGTGCTTGTCTTCCCTCGGTCTCTGAAATGCTCTTGGCTCAGAGATCTCTTGTGAGGAAAGCACAGGTGCGTCTCCTGTGTCCTTGGTGCTGAGAGAGGTTTATTTCCGGCGCGCTTTCGAGGCGGCGTGACCCACCTCCAGGGGCCCTGCCAGCAGCTTGGTGGGCGCCTGTGGCATTTGTGCCTTCCAAGCATCCTTGGTGTGTCTGGAGAGGCCGCTGTGCTGACCTGGCTCCAGAAAGACACTGGGCGACAAATTGGAAGGTTTGGAGATGTCTGTTTTGGTGTGTTTCACACCATTGTGTTTTAACACCAGGCAGTTTTCACAGGGTTCCTTTTTTTTTTTTTTTGGTGAGGAAGATTGGCCCTGAGCTACCATCTGTTGCTAATCTTCCTCTCTTTTTTCTCCCCAAGCCTCAGTACCTAGTTGTATATCATAGCTGTGGGTCCTTCTAGTTGTGGCATGTGGGACGCTGCTTCAGCACGGCCTGATGAGCTGTGCCATGTCCGTGCCCGGATCTGAACCAGCAAAACCCTGGGCCACTGAAGCTGAGCGCACGAACTTAACCACTCGGCCACAGGGTCGGAGCCTACAGGTTTCCTTCTGAATACCCCAGAACATTGATGTTTCAGGGAGTTTCAGCAAAGGGCGGGGAAGGAAGCAGGGTCGGGAGTGGCTGCTCTGTGCTGAGTGCAGCCAGGCCCGAGGCTCGGACAAGCCACGCAGGGGCGCTTCCCTGGGTCCTCCATCCCACCGTGAGCTCCCTGAGGGCAGCGCCGTGGGCTGTGCCCTGAAAGTGTGAGTTGGAATGTTCACCTGCTTAAGGTCCTGCAGTGGCTTGTCCGTGCCCTCAGAATAAACCCACGTTCCTTACTGAGGCTCCCGCGCCTCCCACCTCGGCACTTGCCATCTCCTTGATCTTAGCACTTCCCATCTCCTTTGTTAAAAAGCCTTTTCCAGTTTTATTGAGCTATAATTGACATATAACATTCTATTAGTTTAAGGTATACAACATAATTTGATGTATGTTTGTATTGCAAAATGATTACCACAATAAATCTAGTTAACATCCATCCCACAGTTACAGTTTTTTTCCTTGTGATGAGAACTTTTAAAATCTACTGTTAGCGACTTACAAATACACAATACAGTGTTGTTAATATGGTCACTGTGCTGTGCATACATTCCCAGGACTTAGTTATCTTATAACCAGACGTTAGCTCCTTTTGACCACTGTCACCCATTCCCCTCCTCCGCCTCAGGTAACCCCCAATCTGTTCTCTGTTTCTGTGAGTTCGTTTTTTTCGATTCCAGATGTAAGTGAAATCATACAATATTTGTCTTTCTCTGTCTGACTTTTCTCACTTAGCATAGTGCCCTCAGAGTCCATCCATGTTGTCAGAAATGGCAGGGTTTCATTCTTTTTTATGGCTGAATAGTAATCCATTATATCTACACACACACCCCCCACATTGTCTTTATCCACTCATCCATCAACGGACACTTAGATTGTTTCCATGTGTTGGCTTTGTGAATAAGGCTGCAATGAACATGGGGGAGCAGCTGTCTTTTGAGAGTGGTTGTATTTCCTTTGGATAAATACCCAGCAGTGGAATAGCTGGATCTTATGGTATTTCTCTTTTTAATTTTTGGAGGAGCCCTCATACTGTTTTCTGTAGTGTCTGTGCTATTCCCACCCACAGTGCACAAGGGTTCCCTTCTCTCCACGTCTTCTCCAACACTTGTTATTTCTCGTCTTTTGAATGATGGCCATTCTGACAGGTGTGAGGTGGTCTCTCATTGTGGTTTTAATTTGCATTTCCCTGCTGACTAGACTCATAATTTTTAAAAATCCCCATGAAAAGCCATTGGGGTGGTGGTTAAGCTTGGGAAGGTGGCTAAGAGCAGAGGCTTTGGCCAGCACTGCCATCCCGAGTCCCACGGCTCCCATCGCACTGGCCTTTCTGTTCTTGGAGCGTGCCCGGCTGCTTCCGCCTCGGGGCCCTGCCCAAAGCCCCAGGTCTTTCCGTGCTGTCCCCTGAGCCACGTCTCAGATAACACTGATGGCACCCGCTCCCCTTCGCACCCTTCGTGTGGCACCCGCTCTCCTCGTACCCGCCCGCTCCTGTCTCACCTCAACCCAGGAGCAGTTGTTGTCCTGTGTCATGGGTGAGGAGCCCTGCGCTGACCCCGGGCACCGCCCCCCTCACCCAGCCCGCTGTCCTGTCGTTGTAAGGCCCGTCTCTCCGTGAGAAGTCGTCTTAGATTTTACTGATCATTTGTTTGTGTGGCTGTCCGTCTTTCTCCCCCCGCCGTGCTGCGATGTCGGCTCCATGCGCACTGGGACGGTGGCTGTTTGTCCTCGCAGTTGGTGAGCCCTGATCATAGCCTGATCGGGGCGGGACGGCAGCGTCTGGGAGCTGCTGTGTGCCAGCCTGGCGGGGTCGGCAGGGGGACAGGGCGCTTCCTCCTCACCAGAGTCCGCAGGAGTGTCGCCACTGATGTGGAATCATTTCCAGTCTATAGGGCAGTCGTGTAAGGCGGCTGTCTGTTGATCACTGAGGCTGTCTCCAAGTGTTCCGGCTCTCCTTTGGTTTGCTTGTGGGGGTGTGTGCGGAGGTCTCCACCCTCAGGTTGTCCTTTCTTCTGTGCGCCTCAACTCTGTGGGTCTGGGACAGAGCCGGACTGGGGCCATGGCTTTGGCGTCTGGGCCCATTGTGCCTCTTGCAGTGGCTCCAGAGGGTAAATTCTCATCTTCTCGCTGCAGGTCGTCGACCCGGCCGGAGGTGGCCAGCATAGAGCCGCTGGGCCCGGACGAGCAGCAGTGCTCCCAGAAGGCGGTGGTGCAGGCCCGCCTGTCCCAGCCCGCCCGCCTGACGAGCATCATCTTCGCAGAGGACATCAGTAAGGACTTCGGGGGCCCTGTGTGACCCCAGTGGGGACGAGAGATGGGAAATACCCCTCTGAGACCTCCGGCCACAGGGCCTGCCTGAGCCCATGGCGGTGCTTTCTCTGTCTCTTGTTGGGTGGAGGGTGCCAGGCAGGGCTGGGGGCACTGAGCAAGCAGCACCCTCCCCGAGGCTCCGGCCAGCACCTTGTGCTGGGTCCCTCTTACAGAAGCGGGCTTTCATTTCCAAATCGTTACTTGTTACCCAGACACTCTGTAATGGGTAGCGGATCAAAATGAAGAGAGTTGTTGCAATCCTTTCACTTCCGCATATTAATTTGCCATATGGTGCTTGTAAAATGCATAGAGAACAGCAGAGAAAATTTTCTGTTGTGCTTTGCCCCACTAATGTGGTACAGAAAGTTTCCCAATTCGTTGTGGAATTATTTTTAATGGCTGCAGAATAGTCTTCGCAGGAGGTTGTCCCATAAGCGTCCCCTTATATTGGCATCTGGATTGCTTTCAGATGTTTGTGTCAGTGTTCTATGGAAAAATAAATGGTTTTTTATTTTATATTTTTTAATGCAGGTGCTTTATAACCTCAGTACAGTTTCCACCTTTCTGTTCTGTTCTCAGTTGTGTAAAGAGAAAAAGAGAAGTGGGTTGTTCATGTCAGTTAGAGTAGGTGAGCCATGCGTATGGATTAGGCACATGTCTGAATCAGGCTTTAATTTAAACCAAGCTGAAGGATTACATCTGAAGGAAGATAGACTGCCAAAACATTAGAACTGAACTTATCAAAAATTAATAATTTTGAAGTGAAAAATAACTCTTTTTATGCAGAGAACGGTTTGGGGTTCGTTTAAGTTACGTCCTGCCAGGGAGGGCTCCCCGTTTTCCTGGGTCATCCCGAGGAGTGTTGTAAGGCTTTTGATACGTGGGGCTGTGTTGCTGTCTAACTAGATGCCACGGACAGGGCACGGGTGGTTTGACGTGGTGCCTGGAGAGCCGTCAGAGTGAGTTTGTCACACGCTGCTGTTTTCACATTCGCATATCCTCCCGATTGTGTCCATTCGTATATCTTCTTTGTGGGCGTTAAACAGTCTGGACGCGCCTTCGTCCTGTAGTGGTTGATGGTCCTGTGTAAAACTCCAGTGTAGACAGACGCTTCGTGCTCTCGGGTCGATATCCGGCAGGCTGTGTCAGCACAGGTGTCACAGCAGTCGTCACCTTGGATGCTCGCTCATCGTGCCGTGGCCCTTGGCCTTTAGCTCAGTGGTCACACCCTGAACAAAGCTCGGTTTTCCGGGAGGGGTATTTTGCACCCAGCTTTAAATGCTGCTGCTCACTTTGGGGAAAGGCGGGACGGTGAGCGCCTTAGCCTACAGCCCTCTCTCCGGGGGCGGGCCGACCTTCACAAGGGCCGTGCGTGACTGCTCCTTGGCTCCTGGAGAGCTGGGCTCCTCCAGCCCCGTTCTGTGGGGGTCTGTTGGTTGCTCTGGTCTTTGCCAGAGTGGACGATGGCCTGGTCTGTGAGGCCCTGGAGGTGGGGTGGCAGTCGGGGCGCCACCCTCCACACTGACCTCTCCGTTCCTGTCCCTCCAGCCACCGGCCAGGTCCTGCGCTGTGACGCCATCGTCGACCTCATCCACGGCATTCAGATCGTCTCCACCACCCGCGAGCTCTACCTGGAGGACTCCCCGCTGGAGCTGAAGATCCAGGCCCTGGACTCCGAAGGTGAGCATGTCTCCCTGGCGGTCTCTCCCGCCTTGTGTCTGGGCCTGCTGTCCTCCGCGGAGGGCTGCTCCAGCCAGAAGGCGTCATTGGTGTTGGGGGAGACGTGGAAGAGGTCGAGAGCACCTCTGCGTGGACCCCGGGCCCTCCGTGGCCGCTGCCCGTGCACGCGGGCCTCTGCGCAGGGCCTGCGTGTTGAGAGCGCAGCAGCACCTGGGGGCCGGCTCCGTGCCTGTGCACTGCGACCGTGCTTGCTCAAGAAGGTTTTTGGCATAGGGGGTCAGAATTGGCCACCCAGAATGTGTCTCTTTGCCTTGATTATTTTGAAGAGTGACTGACTATGACAGAAACTTTGACCTCCCCATGACTGCCTGAAATAACTTAAAATAGAAGGGCCTGTTCCAGGAGGGTGCCAACAGCATCAGAGAACTGCCACGTCATGTGAGCGTCTCTCAGATCACCTTGTCTGTGGTTGGTCCGTTGACGTCTCCATCTCCATGTAAACTGCCTTCCACCCCCTTGAAGTCCCAAACCACCACCCCCAACGTCCTCCCTTCTCGTTGGCTGAAGACGGTGTTTCTGAGTGCCTCCACCATCGTGGCGAGCTGATCAGCTTCCCCAATGTCTCCCGCGCAGGCCTGTTAGAAGGCTGTGTCTGATTTCCTCCTGTTGTTCTGTCTCACGTCAATTTAATACATAGCCCGGCCAGAAGGACCCCGAGGGTAGAGGATTTGTTGTCCTCCGCCCCTGTGTTGGGAAGCCAGCATCTGGGTGTCCAGGCTGTGAAGGGACGTGGGGAGAGGCTCCCCAGGTCCCTGCGCTGTCGCCGGTGGGAGGCGTTCTCCTCGCTTGGCTTTAAGGGCTGGTGTTGGCTCCCTGACCGAGACTCCAGAGAGTGTGTGTGTGTGTGTGTGTGTTAGACTGCAGAGTGTGTGTGTGTGTGTGTGTGTGTGTGTAGACTGCAGAGTGTGTGTGTGTGTGTGTAGACTGCAGAGTGTGTGTGTGTGTGTGTGTGTGTGTAGACTGCAGAGTGTGTGTGTGTGTGTGTGTGTGGGGCCAGGACCTCTCTGTGGCCCGCACCCCACCCTTCGCTTCTTCCGCAGAGTCGGACATCGTCCTGTCTGGGCGGCGCCCCTTCTTGGAGGGCCTGCTCTGGGGGTGGCGTGGTGTCTTGGCTGTAGGCTGACCTCTTGGTGACGGAACGAAGGGGAAATGTGTAGGTTGAGGTTCTTGTTGAAAAAGGAAGTCAGGCAAAAGACGCCTCCAGCCGAAGGATCTTCCGAAGCCTCGAGTCCACACCTGGTCTCTGAAATCTTCCCCGCCCGCTCGAGGCCCACCCCCTTTTTCAAACTTCTAGATCAGGGTTTCTCAGCCCAGGTAGTGCTGCCATTTGGGGCCGGAGAGTTCTTCATGGTGTGAGGCCGTGCAGTACATTACGGGGTGTTCAGCAGCATCCCTGGCCTCTGCCCACTGGGTGCCAGTAGAACCCCAAGTCGTGACAACCCCAAACACTCCAGCCCTGCCCGATGTCCCTCGGGGGCAAAGTCACTGTTCTGGAGAGTCTGTCAGACCCTTTCTCCTTCCCTGTGTTCGTGCGTTGGAGAAGCTGCCTCACTCTCTCAACCGTGTTCTCATCTGTGAAATTCAGCCTGACGCTTACCTGGGGCTCTGAGGGTTTGGTGATAAGTGTGTGGAGGGCTTAGTGCTGGGTGGCGTGTGGCAGGCGCTAAGTCAGCCAGGTCATGTTGAGCACTTTCTACCTCCTGGGCCTTCTGCCAGGTCCTGGGGGTGCCACAGGGGAAGGACGGGCCTGGCCTCTGCCCCCAGAATCTCGGGCCGTGGGGGAGGTCTGCTACATGTGGCTCAGTAGATGCTGTTAGTAATCAAATTGGATGCAAAGTGTGAAGGGACCACGGAGTTGGGGGAGCCACCCCTGGGGAAGGCTGGAGGACAGAGGTCAGCACGGTTTCTTAGGAGACGTGATGTGTGACTGAGCCTTGAGTCATGCGGGTTTGCCAGGCGGGGAAAGCCGTTTTGTTCTTCGTGACTGAAGCTTGCAAGGGGGTGGGAGGCAGAAGGTAAAGGGCCCTGCGTGTCAGATGTGGGCTTTGCACCTGGTCTGAAAGCAGAGGGAGCTGAGGGAGGGGTTTGTGCATCGAGGGGCTGGGGGCTCCCCTGCGGGACTCTGGAGGGGTCACTCGCTATTCTTGGGAACAAGAGATCGAAGTCTGAGGCCACACTGGTGCCAGGCACTCCTTACATGTTCTCACTCATTTCATGCCAGATGATGAGACTGAGGCACAGGGAGAGAGTACACACACACACACGTGGAGGGAAAGACATGTAGTCAGTGTGTAGCAGGGCCAGAACCTGAGCTCCAGCCTGCTCCAGAGTCCTCTCTTGGCCAGGGGTCGGCAAACTTTGTCTGTGAACAGCCGGAGAGCTAATCTCCTGGGCTTTGCCGGCTCCACGGTCTCTGCTGCAGGAACCCGGCTCTGCCTTTGTCGCTGTCAAGAGAGGAAATGAGTGCGTATGGCTGCGTCCTAATAAAACGTTATTTATAGAAACAGGCGGTGGGCCAGATTTGGCTCGGGGGCCATCACTTGCCAGCCACCGCTCTTGACTGCTCTGTTCTATACTTTCTCACCTCAGGTCACTTTTTAAAAAAGATTTATTTTGATCAAGATTTACATACCTTGAAATTTATCCATTAAAATCGTACGATTCAGTGGTTTTTAATATATTCACAAAGTTGTGCAACCATCACCACTATCCACTTCTGGGAATCTTCATCACTACAGAAAGGAAGCCCATGCCCGTTAGCAGGTGCTGCCCATTCTCCCCTCCCTCCGGCTCCTGGCACCACCCACGTACTTTCTATGTGGATCGATTTGCCGAGTATGGACATTTCATATAAACTGAATCATGCAATAATGTCTTTTGTGGCTGGCTTTTGCTGAGCATGTTTTTGAGGTTCATCCACGTTGTAGCATACCTCGGTCCTTCATTCCTTATTGCGATCAGATAATATCCCATTGTGTGGATAGACCACGTTTTGTTTATCCATTCATCAGTTGATGGAAATTGGGTTGTTTCCACCTATTGGCTGTTGGGAATAGGGGTGCTGTGAACACTCTTGGACAAGTGTTTGTGTGGACAGAGGTGTCCCTTTCTCTTGGGTGTACACCTATGAGTGGAATTGCTGGGTCACAGGGTGACTGTATGTGTCATTGCTTTGAGGCAGCTCCGGGGCTGGTTTCCACTGCGGCTGTGTTATTTAACATTCCCACCAGCAGTGCATGAGGGTCCAGTTTCTCCACATCCTTGCCAACACTTGTTATCGTTTGTCTTTTTTATTATAGTTAAGCCCTTTTTATTTTCCGCCTGGGTGTGCGTGGAGATGTCAGGAGCGGGAAGGGGCCTGCTCCCGGCTTCCTGTGCAGGACAGATGCTCAGTGCCCTTGACAGGCCCCGGGGCATCCCCTTCCATTCTCCTCCCACCCCTCAGGTTCTGCTGGCACGTTTGGGCAATTCCAGAGCAGGCGGTCGGGCTCTGCCAGCGGCCTGCACAGCTGGATCGTCACGGACAGACCAGGTTGAGACCCACTTTGCAGCAAGCGTGGCCATCAGTCCTTCCTCGTCATTCACTGTGAGGGTGGCGCACTGTCTCCTTGGTCTTCCCTGCCACACGTACTAGGACCTCATTCATCCCTTCTTCTTTCTGAGCCTGTGTCTTCTTTGCTGGTCAGACTGTCTTATGTAGAGATGAACTTGACCGTGTAACCTGTGAGGCCCCTGCAGTCTCAGAAGGGATGTACCTTATCTAGATTGGTGGACGTCTGTCCGAAAAGATCTTGCTTGTGGCTCAGAACACGTTGTTGGTGCCCTGTGTGGGCAGGCCCTTTCCAAGTACAGTCTTTACCCCCGAAGGGTGGATGGTTTCATGCTCATTGTATAGACAAGCAAGCTGAGGCCCAGAGACCGTAAGTAACTTGCCCAAGGTCACACAGCTCATGGGTGGCAGAGCAGGGCTGGAACTCAGGGTGTCTGACTCTGTTGCTTCAGCTGCTGTCTGCTTGGCCACACTGCCTGCCCCCTACTGCTGCGTTTTTCCTGGGTTTTGGGGGTCCTCTGCTCAGGGCTGGGGTTTGCCTTCTTGGCCTGAGGCTGTCTGCAGAGGAGGCCTCGCTGGAGTTAATTTTTCACAGTTGTCCCGCAGCACACACACATGCCCACACAGACTTCACCACTGGCAGAACTGGGCTGGCTCAGGGTCACCAAAGATGCCCCTCCTTCCGTTGCCTCATGCCCGGTATCCTGCTCAGAGCACCTTCCACCTCCTTCCTGGTCTCTGCTCTAGGAAGCCTGATCCCTCTGGCCCTCCCTCTTGGATGCTTCCTCCAGGGAGGTGGCCCTGCCTGCCCAGGGTGGGATCCGTTCCCCTATGCTGAGATCCCCCGGCAGGTCCCCGGGTCCGGGGCATTTCACTCTGTGTTGTCTAGTTCAGCACCTGGGGGGCAGCACTGGGGTCACTGCGTTCTTCTGGACTCATCTGTGCTTGACGCTGGACTTTGGGCCCAGCAGGCGAATGTCTGTTAAGTTGAATTGCTTCGTGTTTTCCTGCTGCCCTCCCAGGACCAGGACGGGAGGTACGCCCTTCCAAGACTGGACCCCTGAGTTTTCTGGGTTTTCCTGTTAATGTTAGCACTTGGCTGTGAGCCTTTGAGGTGAGGGCTCTGTCGCACACAGTAGGTGCTAATAGCTACTTTTTGAATGGAAAAAGCAAACCTTTAGGCAGAAGCTTCTTGAAAACATCTCTGTTTCCCCAACCCTGCAAACTCCTGCTGCAGTGTGGGTCTTGGAGCCTGGTTTCTGCGAGGGGTACTGTCCTCACTCACCCTCCCCCCGGCTGGTGCTGGGGTCACAGTGACTGAGCCTCTGTGGTTTATTTTGTCACCCTGAAGTCAGTCCCTTCTTCCTGCCCACGGAGCCAGCTTCACACAGGGCCTCTTGCTCAGGAGGGCCCCGGGCTTGGCTTCATGCTCACAGGCACCTCCTTCCTGAAATTTTTAATAGATTTCGCTTGTGTTTTGTGATTGGCGTCCAGTGGGACGGGGGAGCATGCACTGGGGACTTGGAGCCTCAGTAATTGGAGGTCATGCTCCCCGTCACCTCCCTGCCTCCTGGGATGGGTTCTCGGCCACCTGCTGCTCCCTGTACCCTGATGTCCTGGGCCCTGCCCAGCCTGTCCCTCCCATCCTTGCTGGGGGTCTGGGAGGGAGGGTTGGGTGCATGTGCCCCAGGGATGTTGGGATGGAGTATGGTGGTGGCTGTCCCCCCCGGGCTGGCAGCACCACTGCAGATCTGGTCTGGAGGCTGTGTCTTGGCCAGAACGAGCCTCTCTCCCACCCTCGTCCAGGAACCTAGCCCATCCTGGTGTGCAGGCTTACCAGGGCTTTGTAGGAGAGGAATGTCAGCACACATGGGAAGGAGAGGTGCCTGACGCAGTTTCCCCAGAGCCTGCTCCAGCTGCGATGTGGTGTGCTGGTCCAGCAGGAGGGGAACCCGGTAGATGGCAGCCCCAAATTGTGGCCCAAATTGCAGGATGGGGTGTGTGGGTGCCTCTGAGGATCTGCACTCACCCTGGCATGTCCCACACCCCAAGACAGCGCTCCCTCAGGCCAGCTCCATGCCTGGGGGCCTCCTCTATCTCCTTCCAACCTTCCCAAGTCTGACTTGCTCTCTTCTAGCACTTTCCCTGGCCTCTTTTTTTTTTTTCCTTAGGGAGATCAGCCCTGAACTAACTACTACCAATCTTGCTCTTTTTGCTGAGGAAGACTGGCCCTGAGCCAACTTCCATGCCCATCTTCCTCTATTTTATATGTGGGATGCCTACCACAGCATGCCTTTTGCCAAGCGGTGCCGTGTCCGCACCCGGGATCCAAACTGGTGAGCCCCGGGCTGCTGAGAAGCGGAACGTGTGAACTTAACCGCTGCGCCACCAGACCGGCCCCCTCCCTGGCCTCTTAATGAGGGGCCCCACATTTTCATTTGCACGGAGCCCTGCAAGTTATGTAGCTAATCCTGCAAGTTGGTGAAATTTATGGAAGCCAAGGACACTTTCTGCTCTGGGAATTATCACGCATTCGTCTCTTCTTTCCCATTTGAACATGGCAGACCTGCAGGGCAGATGGGGTGGGGCAGCAAAGAAGCAGAACGGCAGAGCTCTATGCATCGCCCCTGAAATGGAGGAGGGCAGGGCTCCTGTCGCTTGTTGCCACATGAAGAGAGCAAGCAGGTCCCCCCGCCTCAGCCTCCTCGTCCTCAGAAGGCTGCCGTGAGGTCCTTGCATCTTTGCATTTTTGTTTGCTCAAAGTCATGCATTGCGCACCTACTGTGTGTCATGCCCTGCTGCGGCACCACAGAGGATTCAGAAATAAACGGGACAGTCCCTGTTCTCTGAGTCCCAGCGAGTGAGAGCACTCAAACAGTGAGCGTGCTGCATGCGGGGGAGCGCGTGCGCGGGCCCTGAGGGCACGGCCCACCTGCCATGGGGCCAGGTGCTCACAGGTTCGGTTCTGTGGGGAAGAGACCACAGGGTCCCTGCAGCTGCCTCCCTCAGTTTCCACCTTGTCCCATCGCCCTTTGGACCCTGTGTTGCTCACTGTCCACCGAGGAAGGAGCTGGGCGAGTTCTCTTGGCGGGTGGGTGTCCTGGGTCCTCCCTCGGACCTCTGAGAAGAAATCTCCATCCACAGTAGATGTGGCTTGTCTTCCCTTCCTCTGATCAGTTGCCCAAGTCGATGGAAAGACATCCAGGGAGCTGTAAGGAGTGGCCTCCTTGCATAATAGATGCCCTAAAAGGTAATGGCAAAGACAGCCCGATTTCCTGGAGCTTTCGCTAAGCACTGTTTCATTTGGCCTCTGAGATCTCACAGGTGGGCTGGGGCAGGATCCCAGGCCCGTCTGGCTCTAAATGTCTTCGCCCTTTGCTCTGTAGAAAGAATTTTTCTAGGCCCCAGATGCTCTGTTTTGGAGGCTGGCCAGGCAGGGAATATACATGATGGAGATGGAGTGGGTGTGGGACAATGGGGTGTGGTGGGGAGTGTGGCAAAACTGAGAGCATGATCCTTCCTAGAGAGGCTGGTGAGCCAGCTGCTGGTCAACCGAGGGAATAGGACCCACGTGGCTGGATCTTCAGACTTTTCAAGAGAACTTGGAAGTTGCATTTATATGTTGCATTTCTGAATTCGAAATAATGAGAACTAATTAAAAAATGTAAAAGCAGCATTACCTAGGTAAGATGCAAACAAGAAACCCAGAGCCCCCAGCAGACCAGCCTTTGAGCCACCACTTTTCATCTCCTGCCTAGTTCCCGGTGTCCATGTGGAAGCAGGAACTGGACTTAGACTAAGAAGGTGTTCGCAGAGTGTTTAGGTCCCGCTCCTCTAAGAGTCGTTGCGCAGTCACCGCTGGGCGCCCTGGACCTGATCTCCTGTCAAAAAGCGTGTGGACGGCAAGCCAGGACCTCAGAGCCGAGCCCGCCGTGCGTGGCTTTCCATCCCCTCCACCCTGGTTCCCCGGGAGCCTCAGCGTCAAGGCCAAGAGTCAAGAGTGGTTGTGTGAAACCAGATGGCCGGGGGTCTGCCCCCTCCTCGCGGTTTCCTTGCCTCCCCAGGGAGGTGGGGGGACGAATGACTCAGGTCTTGGGAGCCCCGCCTACACTGTAAAGTGCTTGTAGACGTGAGGGTGGTGGTGCACCACGCTGAGCCCACGTGCAGTCAGAGGCAGGAGGTGCAGCGGGAAGGAGAGCAGCATTCGCCTGAGGCAGGCCTGGGTTCACCTCCTGGCTCAGGACCTCACAGTCACGTGACCCGACCCTTTAAGCCTCGGTTTCCCTTCCTGAGTGGAGGCACGACACCTGCTTTGCAGGGGCTGGCGCTGAGTGTATTTCCCCTTCCCTCGGTGCCCTGGGGAGTTAACGCCAGTGCATTTCTGCCCCCATCTGCTCCTACAGGCAATACCTTCAGCACTCTGGCCGGGCTGGTCTTTGACTGGACGATCGTGAAGGACACGGAGGCCAGTGGGTTCTCAGATTCCCACAACGCACTGCGGTGAGAGGCGCCTCGCCTTGGAGGGAAGCGGGAAGGGGTCAT
The DNA here is from genome assembly GCF_021613505.1 of Equus quagga. Lineage (NCBI taxonomy): Eukaryota > Metazoa > Chordata > Mammalia > Perissodactyla > Equidae > Equus > Equus quagga. The sequence continues at coordinate 101,206,448 of NC_060267.1, read as the reverse complement.
CATGGGCTCTGTGCGGGCCGGGGCCTTCACTGTCATTGTCATCGTCGCTGTCAGCGAGGAGCCAGGACGATTCCCAGGGTGGGGGCTGACATCCCCATGACAGATGAGAGAGAAGGGTTCCAGGTCCCGCAGCTGTGTGGGAACTTGCTGCTTCTGCAGCCCACGGGGTGTTTCTCTGGGGGACCGTTGAGGCTCGGATGTCCAGCTGCGGAAGAGAGAACTCGTCCCAGATGACAGATGCTGTCACGGGGTCGGGGGAGGGCTGCTGTGGCCCCAGAGGGCAGCCCTCCCATTGGGGTAAGTTAAAAGGGGGACAGGTTTCGGCTGAGGGGGCATTCTAGTTGTGATGGCGCTTCACAGATACGGGAGGCTGTGTCCCCAGCAGACAGCCTCCTTATGACATAGAATCCTTTCATGTCTGGACTCGTTCAGTGCTGTCAGCAGCCGTGCGGGCTTACATACCACCGTTTTCTCCACTTTTCAGAGGTGAAAACAGGTTTAAGCCACTTGTCTCTGGTTGGTAAGTGGTGGACTGGAATTGGAGCTCAGACTTGTATAAATCTTCACTATCCACTATGGTAGCCACTAACCCCATCCTGGCTGTTTAGATTTGAACTGGATAAAGTGAAAAGGCCAGCTCAGATGCACAGGCCGCATTTCCAGCGCTCGTTGGCTCTGTGGTCGGTGGTCACTGCGTTGCGGACAGAGCAGAGGCAGAGCGTCTCCATCATTGCACAGGGTTCTGTGGGCCAGTGCTGGTGCACACCCCAGGTCTGGGCTTCTATCCTGTGCTATGCTGCATTGCCTCAAGCGTTATAAATTTTAGAGAGTATAGTCTCTTTTGGGAGAGGAACACTTAATTTTTAAAAAAATTTTGCAGTCATTTTCAGCCTACAGGAAAGTTGCAAGTATAGTAAAAAAGTGGTTTCCTTGAACCGTTTGAGAGCAAGTTGTCAGCCTGCTACCCCATCACCCCAGTGATCTTCACGTGCGTTTACTACCACTAAGGACGTCTTCCTGCATGTCCCTGAGACAGTCATCAAGATCAGGAAGTTAACACTGACACCCACGGTCATCAGACCTCGTTCAAGTTTTGCCACTTTATCCCAATCTAGCCTTTGCAGCAAAAACCCAGCCCAGAGGCACCCATTGCGTGTCGTCCTGTCTCTTTCAGTTGCCATCTGCCTGGGACAGTTTCCTGGTCTTTCTCTGACTTTCATGACCTTGACACCTGTGAGGATTATAGTCCAGCTGTTTTGGAGAACGTCCCTCATTTCAGGTTTATCTGATGTTCCGACCTGATGGGACTCAGAGCTTTGCATCTTTGGCAGGAATATCACAGAGCTGAGATTCTGTGTTCTAATTGCACCTTATCACGATTTCGTGGGTCCATCACTGATGACGTTCACGGCTCACTTGGGTGCGGTGCTGTTTGTCAGAGTGCCCCACTGTGAAGTCACTTTCTCACCCGCTTTGCAATTAATAAGTATTTTGTGGGGAGTTATGAATCTGTTCATTTATCTACACCTTTAAAAGTCCAGCTCGGGGCTCTAGGAAACATCCAGGCTTAGCGTTCGGCTGTCTCTACAGTAGACATCCTCACGCCCTCCTGGGTCAGAGCTCTTATGAGGCTGCGACCATCAGCCTCTGTCTTCTGGACAAGCTCTGGAATTTCTGGTGTCTCGTAAAGCCAGGACTACGGGCTTTACAGTCAAAGAGACCTGGATCTGGGCCCGGCCTCAGCCATGGCAGGTAACCCATCTGAACATCACCTTCCTCCTCTTTCAGACGGAGGAGCTTGCCGTGCCCCCTCGGAAGGCAGCTCAGTGGGTTCCCGCACTGACCGGCGTGCAGAGCCCCTTTCTGGGCCCGGCTCACATGAGATATTCAGGGAATGCTGGTTCCCTGCCCCTTTCTGCACCGCTCAGCCCGCTTCCTGCCCTGGCAGCCCCCTAAGCTTTCATGCACTTGGTACATGAGCCGAATGTTAATGGAAATCCAAGGCACTTGGTACGTTGGAACCAGTGTCCTGGATTTTCATTAAATTCAGCATGTGATTTATCAGGAGATAAATCACGCTGTCGTGGGCACCCGGCAGATCCTGGGGAGAATGAAACACGCTCTTGTTTGGGCAGAACCCTGGGCTGATTTGTAACTCGCACACTGCCCGGGAGAGACTGTACCCAGAGGGCCCTCGAGCCGGCCTGCGTAGCAGCCCACCCTCTGTGGAGGGGCCCATCCTGACTTCCCTCCACCTTGGCTGCCCCCCGCAGTCTCACCCCAGGGAGGATAAGATGGGACGCCACTCCTGATGGTTGAGGCGGGTCATTCATTAGGAATCATTTCCCAAAGGCAGGAGCCAGCCCGGGGGGGTGGGCTGGAACGGAGCAGGTGGCCCTGGGGAGCTGGTGGGCATTGCCGACACCGCCCTGGCTGGGTCTGTGGTCTCAGGCCACAGTTTCCATGGGCCTCACCTTCCACATCTGTGAGACTGAAGCATTTCAACTGAGTGGGTGGTCCTCAAATTTCGGTACCTGTATTTTATCATAATCACTTCTGGATTTTGATTAAATGCAGATTCCTAGGTTTTATGCAGACAAAGACCTGGGCCGGGGCCAAGAATCTGCATTTTTCACTAGGACGTTGGTGATTCTGATGTGGGAAGCATCAGGGACACATTTGTAAGCAGCACTGACTAGGGCAACATGTCAGCATCTGGCACTTAGTAGGAGGGCTGGTAGACAGTGAATGTGTGAGGATCTTTGGTTCCACATGTCGGGTCTGACTGTACATCCCTTTTCCAGAATCCTCACGTTCTTGGAGTCTACATACACACCTCCTTCCTACATCTCAGAGATGGAGAAAGCGGCTAAGCAGGGGGACACCATCTTGGTGTCCGGGATGAAGACCGGGAGCTCCAAGCTCAAGGCGCGTATCCAGGAGGCCGTCTACAAGGTGGGCCCTGGGGCTCGGGAGATGCTGGCCTTCTGCGGGTGGAACCAGGTGGACTGTCCTGTTCACACGCGCGTACACAGTTAGTACTGGAAATGAGATGTCCCATCATGAAAATTTCGCTGTCCATGGCATGGAAACTTCAAGATGTGGTTCTAGACTTTTGTTGCTTTGTTATTTTGAGTTGTGGCTTAGGGGAGATGGTTGGAGCCCCAGAGTGCACCATCTCTAAGTCACAAAGCATTCGCTCCATTCTCAGTTTCTAGAGAGGTCCAGAAGCAGTGGGGTTTGCATTAAGCAGCTTGTGTTCAACAGCCTCCCCCTGCCCTGGGATAGGGACACCCCGCTAGGGGCTCTGTACACCCCACCCTGCCCCACCCCGTGGCGCCCTGGCCTCACTAGCCCCAGCTTCTCCATCCACATCCCGTCATGAAGGGTGGGACAGAGGAGAGCAGAGTGAGGAGTGGGTTTAGCCAAGGTCCTGGTTCCTTCCCAGTTTTCGGGGGTGACTGTCCCCATGCCCGTGCCTCCTTCTGAACTGCAGACCTGAGACCTTCCTTTAATTTGCCTCGTTCCTGGGGCGCGGGCAGGAAGTTGTGGAACTTCACTGCCATTTAATTTCTAAAGTGATGGTTGAGAGCGGTCCTCCTCTGAATCTCTCTCTTTCGTGGTTTGCCGGTGGCTGGGAGTCCTGGAGGGTTTTGGGAACGTGGGACGTGCTGTGTGACAGGCCCAAGCCCACAGCACTCTGCAGTTAGTATCGAGACAGTTTGCTTCTTATCCTGGGCCCCCGGGGGTTGCGCAGGGCTGGGTGGGGAGCCAGGCCCACCGGGAGCTGGTCCTGCTTGCGCTTGGTCAGCGGGCTCCCTGCCTGCTGCGCTGAAAGCACCTGCCCCCGCAGAGGCCGTGCTCTGTGTGGGTTTCTTTTCTTTTTTAATGTGTCAAAGATCTTACTTAACTTACTGTTAAGTGAGGAGACCTGTAACAACTGGTTCAAAGGAGAATCCAAAGAATTTACGGATAGATGCAGAACTGACCAATACCCACAGGACGGCAACTGACCGTGCCTCCACCAGAGGGAACTCTGTGGACGAGCATCGTCTGCCTTGCCATCGGCTTTCTCCAGCTGGCAGAGTTGCTGAACCGCTCAAAGTCAGCGGAGGTGGGGGTCCCTCTGGAGTCTTGTGGCCCGAGGGTGCCCTGGACGTGACACGTGTGGTCTTCCTGATGGGAGGTCCAGCGGGGCGAGAGGTGGGCGGGGAGGGGCGCGGAGCAGGGCTGAGCCCTCATCAGAGACACACGCCTCTCCCCTGTCCAAGCGGGTCTGCGCTTCCCAACCTCCCTAGATTTATGGCTTTTGTGGGGAGAGACCCCGAGCCCCTGCTGGCCAGGGTATACATGGATATCACTCACTTTTCTTCCTGTTTAATTACTATTGTTGTAAATTGAGCTGTAACACAAAATGTAAAGTGATGTGCTCAGCACGTTTTGGCGATGACCCCTGAGCATGTGCCTGCCGTACACACGGGGTTCCCCTGGGGTTTTGGGGGGCGTCTCAAAGTGTTGCCTTGTCTTTCACCCTGAACTTCCCTGTCCCCACATGAACATCCTGGAAAGTTCTGAAGACTCTCTTTCTCTTGCCCACCCTCCTCCTTTCCCCGACCCACCTCACCTTTTCTACCCTCTTCCTTGTGTCAAGAATGTGCGCCCCGCAGAGGTCAGGCTGCTGATTTTGGAGAACATCCTTCTGAACCCAGCTTACGACGTCTACCTGATGGTGGGGACCTCCATTCGCTACAAGGTGCAGAAGATCAGGCAAGGGAAGATCACAGGTGGGCACGGGCTCAGCTTGGCCGTCACGGCCAAAGCTCCCCTTTTCCTTATTGTGGTGAATACACTTAATAACAGAAAATTTACCTTCTTAACTGTTTTTAAGTGTTCAAGTTTTGCGATATTGAGTACTCTCACGTTGTTTTGCAACCATCACCATTATCCACCTCTATGGCTCTTTTCATCTTGCGAAAGTGAAACTCTGTCCCCATTAAAGACTAACTCCCCATTCCCCCCGCCCCCCCAGCACCTGACAACGCCCGTTCGACCCGCTGTCTCTATGACTTTGACTCAAATAAGGGACCTCAAATAAGAAGAATCATCTGGAGTTTGTCCTTTTGTGTCTGGCTTATTTCACTTAGCATAGTGTCCTCAAGGTTCATCCGTGTTGTGGCATGAGTCAGGGTTTCCTTCCTTTTTAAGGCTGAGTAATGTTCCCTTGCATGTACGGACCACATTTTGTCTGTCCATTTACCTGTTGATGGGCACTTGGGCTGCTTCCACGTCTTGGCTGCTGTGAATGATGCTGCCATGAATATGGCTGAGCAAATATGTCTTTGGGACCCTGCTTTCAATCCTTGTGGGTGTCGATCCCTCTGTTTTAAGACTGTCAGAAGCTGTGAGCTTCACATGGGGCTGGGTTTGGCCCTGCTTTGCCGCTGACCACTGGGAGCCCTTGGGGAGCCAGCGCCCCTCTGTGGGGCTCAGTTTCTCCATCGGAGACCTGAGGTCTTTCTACCTGTGCTGTGAGGGCAAAATGAATCAATAGACATGGATTTGTTCTGGGAATTCTGAAGTGCTGTGTACGCGTGGCGTGCTTTATATGGTGAGTGTTCATGCAAGCTCAGTCCTCCTGAGAATCAGTGTTAGTACAATCATTTTGTTTGAAGTTTACACATGTTTCGTGGTCAGAGCACAGGGCATTGAGGGTCCTAGGTACCAGAGTGAAGTGCTCAAGGCCTGTCCATCTGAGGGCTTAGACATGTGTGTGGGCAGGCGTCTCCCCCAGCGAGGAGGGCCGCCCTGCCCATGCCCCAGGGTATTTATTGCTCAAGAAGCATGTAGATGCTGCATCGTCCAAGCAACTTGGGTTTTGTTCCCAGACGGGGTCCTGAAAGCCACCGCCTCCGCTGAGAGCCATGCATCTGGTCAGTCATCACCGTGTGGCAGAGCACTGTGTCCTTCAGAAGGCCACAGAGGTGACACAGGCCCCCCAACTCTGGGCCCAGTTCTCATCGACATGGGGCATGCTGGTTGGGGGCGCCTGCGTGTCCCCGGGTGCTGGGCAGCCAGCGTCCGGCTCTTGTGCACAGGTCAGCACACAGGCGGTGAGGATGTGCAGAGCAGGCTGTGTAGGCAGCTGGCCGGGGGATAACTCCAGACTTAAGGGGAGCCGGTTCTAAAAGCACAGGGATGGTCCTGGGCGTGGCTTTCTGAGGCTCTACAAAGGAAGTGGCTCAGAGCTGGAGCTCTCAGGACGCTGACCCCAGGTCCTAAGAAGGAGTGCTGCGGGGGCCGTATGGAAAGGCCAGAGGTTTCTCAGAAATAAAAACTTAGACCTGAACGCTGACGAGAAGTGGCATTGCGACCCAAAAGAAGACAGTATGGGAAGCCCAGTCGTTACTGACAACATCTGACCATGACGGAGCATTTTCTAAGTGTGATTGTTTTCGCATTATAACCCAATGACTCGTTAACACCCCGTTTTACAGATGAGGAAACCGAGGTACAGAATGCCTGAGGCTCACAGAGCCATTGGGCTCCTTGGCCTGAATCGCTCCTGCAGGATCAAGTGGTCCTGTCCCCCAGGGAAAATAAGAGCAGCTGCTGAGCGTGACAGACAGGGCTTTCCCATGCTCCCAGGCAGCGGGAGGTGGTCCCTTTGCTTGAGGCGGTTGAGGGCTGAGAGCTGTGTCCCAGTGCGGAGGGCAGAGCCAGTGTGGTTATGGGGGGTGGGCGGGCAGTGGGTTAATGAAGAGTCTTAGGAGCTCACCCTAAATTAGTTCAGATGTCATGGTCCGGAGGAACAACACATCCCAAGGTACCCAGGAAAACTCGTGGGTTTGGTCATTGACCTGCCATGGAAGTCAAAGAATTGGAGCACATGAAAGATGCCCCCAGACAGGAAATAGGCAAGTCACCTCCCTTTCTCCGTGAGATGGGAAATTCTTCCAAAAATAAGCACACCTGTGTGATTGATGGTCCTTGTTGCCATGGCGCTGGAGTGGCTGCCGGATGGATGCTCTGGGAGGACTGACAGGGATGAGCCATCGAAGGTCCTGACAAACAAGACACACAATGCAAAATCACTGTCCAATATTTTTAAATGGATTGGTTTTTTTTAAATTGAGATATAATTCACGTCATTGTCATTTTCACCAGGTTTACTAGACAGGAAAGTCAGAGGAATGATGTCATTTCAGGGACATGAATGTCAGCACATCCCTGCCTTGCCCAGCTTCCTGCAAAGGCTCAGAGAATGAGGGGGAGAGGACAGTTACGGGGACTTGTTGGCAGGCAGATCATTATAACCCCAAAGTAGTTCTTTACATTTTCTTTTCTTTTGGTTTTTCTAAAATGTAAATTTTAGAAACAGGTAAATTTTCCTCTTTCCTTCCGTGTGTTTCTTTCCCTTGCGTCTGCCTACCTTCCTTGGTGTGCGGCTTGCTTTCTTGCCAGCCCACTTATGGAGCCCCAGCTCTGTGCCAGCACTCTGCTGGGGTGTGGGTGCAGAGGTCTGCGGGGCTGCCCAGGCCCCTGCCTGCCTGGGGCGCATGGCCCAGAGGAGGCAAGCAGGCGATCCAGTGATGACCCTGCGACATCTCTGCAAGGAGGCAGGCGGGGGGCAGCAGCTCTCGGAGCCGGCAGCGGGGGTGTCTGTGTTGTCCGTAGGCCGGGGTTTCTACTGGGACCATGAGTCTCTCTCCTCTGTCCTCAGCCCTGTTGGTATTTGGATTGCTTACAGCCATGACAGGCACAGTAACCAAATTATTAGACAGAAGGAAATGTGGGAAGGAATCGGTGTGTGAGAAGAACTTCAGTGATTGGAAAGGCGGACGATACTCAGATGAGATGCACTGAGGTTTGGAAAACCACCTGCATGGACAGATGTCGGGCTGGGGCCATGCATCCCAGCCTCAAGCATTGAAGGGACGTGGAGCCCAGCACACCCTTGAGCTCAGGACTGTGCACACTGGGCTGCATGAGCAGGGGCTGGAGTCAGAGTCAGAGGAGTGAGCTCCCTGTCCTCCTGGGCTCAGATGCACCTCCCCAGGAGCTCCCTGGTCATCCTGGAGCCCACATGGGGTGAGGGGTTGGGAGCCTCTGACAATTGGAAGCACCTTGGGAGGGTCAGCCGGGGTCAGGAAGGGTCAGAGACTGTCTCTTAGAAGAACATGGGCCTCCTGGCTACAGAGGGGCAGCCTCAGGGACAGCCATCTGCCCTCTGCAGGTGGTAGCAGGGCTGGTCTGGGGCCCCGGGAGCAGTCCTCCTCTGTTTGTGGGCAGACAGTGACCTGAACATCTGCAAAGCCGTCCATATTCAGTGCCTCTTACAAGTGGTGAGTTCTGCGTTCTAAGAGGTGTTTAAGGAGTCCATCAAACCAGCTCCGTATTTTCCTCGTCTTAGGATTTTATCCATGTGCTCACCTCTGCGTTGTGCAAGATCCTTCGAGAGTCAGTATATTCATTTCTCAAAAGGGCCATATTCCTTTGGAGAACTTTAAACGAGGCAGGGAGCTGGTGCTCCGTAAAGCAGCGTGAGTAAGACTGCTTTACTGAGTATTGGCCTTTTGTTATTTGTTATGACGTGTCCCCGATGCACTGCTGCCTTATGCTGGCCACTGGGCACGTCATCTGCAGGAACCACAGCCCAGCTCCCCTGGGCGTCCCGCAGGCGGAGACAAGGATGTGGGCTGTGCATACCCCAAGGGATTCTCGATGCCACATCCATCATGACCTGAGGGCCTGTTCACACACAGGGCGCCGGCCCGACCCCATGTGTGGATTTAGCAGTTCTGGGGTGGGGTCAAGTGTTTGCAGTCCCCAGGTGATGCTTATGGTCCAGGGACCACCCTTTGAGAAGCCTCTGCTCCAGGGCAAATTCTTGGGGACGTTTTGGAACCCACAAAGGATACCCAGGACAGGAAGTAGGCAAAACGCCTCCTGTCCAGAGTTCTCCTCAGAATTCCCGGGAATTCTGAAGGACGCTCCAGCGGAAACTCCTCCAGGTGCTCGTCCTTGCAGGCCCTGAGCCGGGACCAGTGGTGGCAGCGAAGCTGTCTACAGTTTCCTGCATCTGCGTCCCTCTCCCGTGTGGGGGGCTGGGCGCAGCCACCCCCAAGGCTTCTGAGTGGGTCAGCTGATAGGAGCTCTAAGGCTCCGGAGGGGCAGGTAGCGGTGGTCGTGCTGTCTTTGGTTTCAATCCCAGCTCTGCCAGCTCTGCTCACCAGTGAGGGGCTACTAGCAAGCTTCTCACCTTGATTTCCACGGTTCCCCATCTCCAAGATGTGGGCATCAGTACTGCCTGTTTCAGGGGTTGTTGTGGGATAAAGTGGGGGAATGTGCACATAGAATGGCAGTACAGTCCTGTCACGTCGTGATTTCTCAGTCAACAGTAGTTATTTATACCAAAAGCGCTGTGGTCTCTACCTACGGGGTGCGCAAGATGGACATGGAGGCGTGGGTTTTATAGAACCTGTCATCTCCAGGGAAATTGCTTTTCATCCTGGCCCAGAGCAGGCGGGTTCTTGTCTAGAGCATGACACAGAGCAGGGAAACACTGACGGATGGTCAGGGTAGCAACAGAGAAAATTCTTTGTAAATTATTGACCCAGCTTCCACAACCCGGCGGGAGACCCTTGACCAGCGCCTTTTTGGAAACCCCCAGAAGATGCACGGGTCTCGTGAGTCCACCCTGGACCCCTCGGTGTAGAAGCAAAGCGCTCACTTCAGTGATGAACAGAAAGGGGTCTTATGTTAGTATTCTGCAAGCAGTCGGCAATTTGAGTCAGAGGCTGTGGTTAATTTAAAAAAAAACAAACAGCGTATGGCAGTCACGAGAAAACTGATTGCCTCTGAAAATCCATGGGGAGCGTCAGCTTTGTCCACAGGCGTGGGGAACAATGTTAAAATTTAAAGTGTTTAAAAAAAATTAAGGAAAAAAAACACCCCAGCAGCTGTACTGACACAGGGTCTGGGGACTCGGGGTGGGGTAGACACACTGGCTCTTAACGCTTCCTGTCTTGCTCTCTCTCTGCTTTGTTCTTTTTTGTTTCTGGGTGGCCAGAACTCTCCATGCCTTCCGATCAGTACGAGCTGCAGCTTCAGAACGACGTCCGGGGCCCCGAGGGAGACCCGGGCCGGCCCGTGGCTGTCTTGGCCCAGGACACGTCGACAGTCACCGCAGTGCAGCTGGGACAGAGCAGCCTGGTCCTCGGCCACAGGAGTATCCTTTTGCCCGGCCAGCATGTGTGCACGTGTCCTGCGCACAGGGGATCTGCTTTTTAGAAGTCAATTCATTTTTCTCCCTGAAAGCTTGGCTAGGCTAAAAATACCCCTGTTTTCCCTCAAGGTCTGAAAAGCAGAAAGAACCAAAATAGCAGCGCACTGCGTGGACTCGCTCACCTCCATGGGTGACTCATGGCAAGGCTCCCGGGCAGGAGGTGGCGGGCGCGGAGCTCTTCCAGAATCTTCTCTGGTGCCCACGGCCTCATCCAGGGGGCCTGCCCAGGGCCGTTTTCACACTCACATGTGGTCCCTGTCCCAGACTCGTTGGTGTGCGCTGCATGGTCTCCGGGCCCCTGGCAGAGGACCCCTCTGCTGCTGTGCGAGGTGCTCTGTGGCCTCTGACCCTGGAAATGTCTCTGCTCCCCTTGGCGTTGGGTGGGGGAGTTGTCACCTCTCTTCTCTCCATGTGACATTGTGACAATGATCAAGCCTTCGGAGCCAAGCTGGAGCCTGCCAGCTGGCTTATTTGCTGTGTGTGTTTTGTTCCTTAATTCAGAACCCAGGTATCCGCATGCAGGGTGCGTCCAGGCTGCCCAACAGCACCATCTACGTGGTGGAACCTGGGTACTTGGGTGAGTGCGGGCGTCCCGGGGCCTGGGTGCTGCTCAGCAGTGTTTACAGGAGCTAGAGAAAAAAAGCAACAGCTCCCCAGAAAGTGCTCTACTCTGGTTTTTTTTTTTGAGGAAGGTTAGCCCTGAGCTAACATCTGCCGCCAATCTTCCTCTTTTTGCTGAGGAAGACTGGCCCTGAGCTAACATCCGTGCCCATCTTCCTCTACTTTGTATGTGGGATACCTGCCACAGCATGGCTTGCCAAGCAGTGCCGTGTCCACACCTGGGATCCGAACCAGTGAACCCCAGGCCGCCGAAGCAGAACATGTGCACTTAACTGCTGCGCCACTGGGCTGACCCCGAAAGTGCTCTACTCTAGCCAGCACTGCCAGCGGGAGGCCTGGGGACACCAGCAGCTGACCCCCTTGGCAGGGCTGCCCTTCAGTCCTCTCATGTGGGTGCAGAGAAACAAGCAGAGGGCAGAACGAAGGCAGGGGCCCGGCTCTGTAGGGAGAGATGGGACGGGGCAGAGTCGGGAGGGCTCTGTAGGGAGAGATGGGATGGGGCAGAGTGGTCAATGTCTTGTTGGGGTTGGGGGAGGCGTGTGGCCGAGAGGTGGGGGGAATCTGCATCCGTGGAGGACCGGAGGGGCACAGCCAGGGCCCAGGAGCTGCCACAATAGACAACCCTTGAGAGGTGTCCAGGACACAGTGTCCCCCAGGTCCCCAAGCAACGCTGCCTTCGGTCTGAGCTGAGTCACCTCCTAGTTCGCTGGGAGGTTCAGGCAGGAGAGCGTCTGCCTGATGTGCAGAGACCCCAGGGTCCCCTTGTCTGCCACTACGTGACATGGCTTCTACGTGAGACCCAGGCAGGTGGCCTGTGCATCTCAGGAGCTGGGTTGACTCAGAAGTGTTACCCTGATACCTTCCGTCTCGCTGGCCTGTGCTGGGCCCTGGAGCTCCAGAGGAAGGGAGACAGGGTCCTGGTGCTGGGTTTTGTGGGGAGAGACCAGGGAAAACAGGTGGGGATGGGACAGTGGGAAAGAGTTAATAAAAGTGAGTGCGGAAGAAAGGCTCTGGGAGATGATGTTGGAGGCGGACGTTTTCTCAGAAGCTGCTCTTGCGGAAAGGTCATGCTGGCAGAGGGAACAGCTTGGGCAGTGGTGTGGAGGTGAGAAGTCACACGGCCTCTTGGGGGTGAGGGAGCAGCTGGTGTGGCATCGTGTGTGGGAACCAAGGGAGGGGTCTAGGAGGGCAGAGGCTGCCCACACGGGGAGGGCGGTCAGGGCCGGGCTTCAGCGTGCAGAGTCGCTGTGGATTCAGAGAGTGGACCTGCTGTGGATTTAGGTTGTAGACATGCTTTGGATCAGAGTGCAGACTTACCATGGATACAGAGTAGACCTACTGTGGATTTAGAGTGTAGCCTGGATTCAGAGTAGCCCTACTGTGGACAGGGTCAGGTCAGAATGAGCCCGTGAGCAGTCAGTGCAGGGTATGTTCGGTTTGGTCCTGGGGAAGCTGAGGCAGCAGCTTGGGTTCTATGGGCATCAGGTCTCACAGTCCTTACCAGCTGGTCCTTTTCATGGAGGACTGCAGGCGAGCAGTTGTGGGTCCTCCAGGCGAGCCATTGTGGGTCCTCCAGGCGAGCAGCTGTGGGTCCTCCAGGGGAGCAGTTGTGGAGCCATTGCTGATGGTGCCTGGTCCCATCCTCTTCCTCAGCTGCATGCCTCTGTGTCCTGAATGGTCAGGCTTTGCCATCTGCTTATTTTGTAGGGTTCACTGTCCACCCTGGTGACAGGTGGGTACTTGAGACTGGCCGCCTGTATGAAATTACCATCGAAGTGCTTGACAAGTCTGGCAACAAGGTCTACCTGTCAGATGTGAGTGCTCGCCTTGGGTCCTGGTGGGGTGGCGAGGTGGGGTGTGCCTGCCGGAGCAGCTGCCTCACGAGCAGACTTGAAGCAACAGCTACCCCCCCAGGCAGGCTGAGTTCGGGTGCTTCCCGGTAGTGCTGCTGGGTCCACGGGAGTCACTGTCATGGCATCCCTGGGGCATCTCAAGACCCTGTAAGCCATGAGTCTGCTCACCATGGCTCCACTTCCTTTGGGGCAGGGTGGGCGAGGAAGCCTCAGGCAGCAGGTTCGAGAGGGCCACGATGCTGAGGTGGTGTCTGCCGGCTGCCACCCTGCTCCCTTCTCCTTAGCCTGGGGGTTCAGAGCTCTGGGACTCCCTCTCTTCCTGCTCTGCAGAGGATCAGGGAGCGCCTCCTGCCGAAGCTGGCAGGAGGCCGTGAGCTCCCCGAGCCCCACATGGGGAGCTCCGTCCGACAGGAGCCTGCAGGGCGGGCGGCCGGGCGGGCTCCAAGGCAAGAGAGGTTAGCTCAGCTGCAGGCGCCTGCCTATCTGCCGGCTGGGGGGTTCCCCTGAGCCTCCCGGGGCACCTCGGCCTGGCCTGGCTGCTGTTCCCACCACGCAGCCTCTTTCCCGCCTCCTGACTTTCCTGAGCTGTCGAGAAGCACCTCCCTCACTGGTCCTGCCTTTCCTTCCAGAGCATCCGAATTGAAACTGTGCTTCCTCCTGAGTTCTTTGAGGTGCTCTCTTCTTCCCAGAATGGGTCGTACCATCATGTCAGGACATTAAAGAGGGGCCAAACGGCCATCCAGGCAGCCCTCACCTCTGTGGTGGACCAGGCAAGTTGGCACCTCCCTCACCATCCCCTGGGCCCCCCATGGGCAGAAAGGTTGATGCAGCTGGACATGAGCCCTGGGAGTCGGGCCCCAGGCTCAGCTTCGGTGCTACTCTCACGGTACCGTGGAGGTCCCTCCCTCTGTGGGCTCCCAGGGGTGTCTGGGGACAGGGACTTTGGGTTTCCCTGTGCCCTGTCCCCAAACTGGGATCCCTTCCTCTGCCCTTTGCTGGCCCCTGTAAAAGTGAGCCTGCCCCTTTTGGAACTGGAGCTAGGAACCCTGGCTGGGGGACAGGGCTGGGCCCGTGTGTGCCGTTGGGCACCACCTGGAGCCACGAGCATCCCTTTGGCTGTTTCGGCTGCTCAGGTCTATTAAAGTCTTTTCATTTTCCCCCTGTATTTAGAAGGCCAGTCAGTTTCAGGTGGGAGCCATTTTCACTGATGGAAAATTGGCATATATGTTCTCATCTTGTTAGCCTGCTCACAACCTCTCCCAGACCCGTGAGAGGCAGCAGGACGTGGTGGAAAGAAATGGCCTGTGGGTCTGGCAGCGATTCCTGCCAAAGTCGCCACTTCAGCTCTGGGGGCTTTGGGCAAGTTGGTTTAGAGCTCCATGCCTCAGTTTCCCTATCTGTAAAGCGGGGGCGACCATGTCCATCCTGTCAGGGGTGCCGTGAGGATGAAGTCTAGCAGTGTTCACTTGAGTGGCTGTGGCAGAGCCACGAAAGCCGTCTCCATGGAGACAGAGAAGGCTGCAGGGCATCCTCCTTCCTACTCCCCCACAGTCACAAAATCTACCTTTGTCACCTGATCCCCAGGGAGGGGGGGGGTCTGCTTGCTGGAAGAACTGGGCTGAAGACCAGACTGTCACAGTGACATGTGGTGCCCTCACCCCCCTGTAGGATGGAGGGGTCCACACATTACAGGTGCCTGTGTGGAACCAGCAGGAGGTGGAAATTCACGTCCCCATCACCCTCTATCCCAGCATCTTGACGTTTCCGTGGCAACCAAAGACGGGTGCCTATCAGTACACAATAAAGGTAACGAGGGGACCCCATGTCCGGGGCATTCCTTGGGGTGTTTCCGTGGGATTGGGGGTTTGGTCCATTCTCTTCCTTTTCATATCACCTTCCATCGGTCGGAGAGAATTTAAAATCAGAGTCTGTGCTTTCTGTATTTTCTGAGGTTTCTATCATAGCAATGTATTTTGGTAATCAGAAAAAAACCTGAAAAACAGAAAAGAAAGCACAACAAAAAAACCTGGAATGGGCCTTTAACTTCCACATGCATTTTCTTTTTTAACAAATATTTTTTTTCCGAAAGCAGTGTAAATATCCTTGGAGAAAAATTTGAAATTCAAGGGACAACGTCTCCAGCCCTGTCACATGCCCGCCTGGCATTAGGTGGCAGGGACTGACTCCCGTCGGGGCTCCAGCCCTTGTGGCCAGCACAGCCCCCATTGGTCCCTGCTGTCTCCCTGGCACTGAGGACAGGTGTCCCATATGCACTGGACCCACTGCCCCATCACTCAGGCGTGTCACCCTCCCTGCCCCTCTCGGGTTCTAGGGGTGGCCCCTGCCTGGGGAGCCGCTGGACGTCGGTTGTGTCACAGCAGATGACTAGGCTCAGGTGGGCGTGTGCCGGGAGGGAGGTGTGTCTGCTCAGGGAAGCAGCGTCCTGCACCCAGCTCCGTGGGAGGACCTTTCCCTCCGGCCTGAGCTCTGGGAGGTGCCCCAGGTGCTGGGCATGTGTGTCCATGTGTGTGTCAGCCACAAGGTCCCCAGAATATGAGGACCAGAAACAAGACAGGGTGGAAAGAGCAAGGGGCAGAGGCAGCCTCCTGCCAGACCTTGGCTGACGCCACTTTTTTCCATGCAGTGGGGGTGCTGACCACGTGTGTGTGTGTAAGGGTGTGAGTGTGAGGGTGTGTGAAACCCAGAGAGGGATGGGGCGGGGGTCTGACCGATGATGCTTCCCCCCAGGCCCACGGTGGGAGTGGGAACTTCAGCTGGTCTTCGTCAAGCCACGTGGTTGCCACAGTCACTGTGAGGGGTGTGATGACCACGGGCAGCGACATTGGACTCAGTGTGATCCAGGCGCATGACGTGCAGAACCCGCTGCATTTCGGGGAGATGAAGGTAAGATCTCAAGGTCCAGGACAGCCCAGGGGAGGTGGCTGGTGGCCTCCCGCCGCCCCTCTGAACCAGCCTCGGGCTTCATTCAGAAATACCCTTGAGCCCTTGTCTTGAGCTTGGTGTCGGCGGGCAAGGGGTGGGGGTCTGGCCCCAGCCCTGCCCTTGAACAGCTCACGCCCATATCAGGAGGTGGACATGACATCCTGCCCCAGGTGGAGGATGGGGCTGCTGAGGACCAGGCTATAACCTCACAGTGAAAGGGGAGCCCCCAGACCCCAAGAGATGCCCGCTCCTTTCCCCCAACTCCTGTTCAGATATGAAGTCAGGCTTTCCCTGCCCCTGGGACCTGCGTCTGACTTCTGCCCCTCAGTGATGCGGGACCAGCTCACTCAGCCAAGGCCGCAGGTGGGAGTAGTCACCCGCCCCTGAGCCTCTGCCAGCCCCACCTGGCCGCCTCCTGACCCCACCTCCTTCCTGACACCTGACCCCGACCTCGCCCTTTTATTACTTCATTTAGGGCAGAAATGGAAGCTCCATTCGTAGTGTGTCCAATCCCGACCTTCTGTCACAGCATTTGGCCCTTGATGGACAGTTAGCCTTCTATTGCGACCCACGTGGACACACACCTCTAGCTAAGGATGACCTATGCTCATATAAAGAGGCTTATGACCCACCCTTTAGCCACTGCATAGTTGTCAAATATTCAGATAAACCGTGACCACCGACCCCTCCCCCCAAGCTTCTTCATCGCAGTGAATATGCCGCCTTGCACCCGGCTGCTCAGCCAAAAGCCTGGGGACAGTCCCTTGAGGGGCAGGGTGTGTGGTGGTCAGAGCCTGGCTTCCGGCCGCACTGCCTGGTCCAGACGCTCCCGTCCCCAGCTCAGGCGAGTTCCTTAACCTCCCGTGCCAGCTTCTCCATCGGGTGATGAGGTTGGTAACAGAGCCTTCTGAACAAGGAGGCTGAGAGGACCGAGTGAGTTAGAGATATTCTTAGAGCGGAACCTGGAGTGCGGCAAGCTTTGTTTCCTGTAAGTATTAGCTGTTGTTGACGACGCCTCTCTCTCGCCCCGTACACTGGCTTGCTCCATAGTTCTCCATGTGCCGACCTGGTACATGGCTCAGGACCTTTGCACCGACTGTCTCTTCTTCCCAGAATGTTTTTCCCTCAGACCTTTGTGTGGCTGCCTTTGACATGGCTCTCAGGTCTGAGTTCCCATGTCACCTGCTCAGAGGCTTAGCTCTGTCCCTGATCATTACCCCAGTCCCAGCACACACTGTGTCCCCCAAGCTCAGCCTTCTCGCAATGTGTCCTCAGTGCCCAGCATGCAGCAGCTCTTAGTAAATCTCAGCAGCAGGTGCTTCTCCTCCCACAGAGGCTGAGGACCCAGTCCCTGCCCTGTCCTCCAGGTGTACGTGATCGAGCCCAGCAGCATGGAGTTCGCCCCGTGCCAGGTGGAGGCACGGGTGGGCCAGGCCCTGGAGCTGCCCCTGAGGATCAACGGCCTCATGCCCGGTGGGGCCAGCGAGGTGGTCACCCTGAGCGACTGCTCCCACTTCGACTTGGCGGTCGAGGTGGAGAACCAGGGCGTGTTCCAGCCACTCCCAGGTAAACCAGCCCTGATGAGCGAGTGCCAGTCACCGGCCCCAGGGCCAGACTGCCGAGTTCTCGATGGGGCCGTCCCAGATTCCTAGATGGAGGGTGGGGGGCAGCGGAGGTCACAGCAAGAGGAATAGCATTGGTCCCCTTGTCCACCATCAGCAGTGGTCTGGTCTGGATCTTGCCTTCTGCGTGACCTTTGGTAAATCACTTGGCTCCCTGAGCCTCAGTTTGCACGTCTCTAAAATGGGTGTCGTCTCAAATAGACTACATGTCATGGTGCGCATTGCCATGCCTGAATCCAATGAGTGCTCAGAATCCACCATGGATGGGGGTTTGGCAGTGACAGAATCATAACACCTTTGGGACATGCAAGGCCCCCCCATCCTGAGCCACCAGAGACATGCATTGATCTTTTCCCATCAGCATCCCTGCGGGTTCAGTGGTGATGGTGGTAGTTAGGTTATTGAGTGTCACCCCTGCCACGTGCAGGGTCAGTTCTCTGCATGTGTGACCTCACTGGGCGTCACACCACCGTGGGAGGAAGATCTGTGGTTGGGCCACATGTCAGCTGAAGAGACTGAGGCTGCGTAGCTGCCCAGGGTCACATGAGGGCACGGGGTGGGATGGCATACAGATTTGGGTGTGTCTGACCCTGACCCTGGGGCCTTAGTCCCCCAAGAAATGGGGCCTCCCAGGGGAGTCGGCCCAGGGCAGCACGGGGACTCCTCTTCGATTTGCAGATGAAGAAGCCGAGGACTGGTGAGCACTGAGGGAGGAGTCAGGTTTGGGCCAGGGTTAGAAGTACAGGGAAGGGCATTCAGCAGGCAGGGGCTCCTGGACTGGGGCCGGAGGGGGCGTGCTGGGGGGTGTGGGCACACACGGTGGACCTGGAATGGGAGAACCTGTCTAAGCCTGAGTCATGGAGGGCTGGAGGGCTTGGACATCTGCGTCCAGGCAGTGGGGAGCCAGCGATGGTTTTTGAGTAGAGTGATGACGTGATCCTGGTGGGTTCAGGAAGCCTCGTTGGCAGAGGTGTTTGTAGGATCACTGCATTTGTGTTACTCATGGAGCTGTCTGAACGTGAGCCGCACAGAGGAGGGAGGTGGGTCTCTGAAATGTCACGAGCCCACCGCATCCCCGTCCGTCCTTGGAGCATGCTTCTGTGTCCTCTCTGACCGTCTGACCCGGAGAAACCAAGCTTTTGAGATCTTGTGTCTTAGCGAGGCAACCATTCAGGATGGAGGAAAACATCAAGGCGAGAGAGAGGCCTGCTGGTGGCAGGAGGGGAGCTGGCCCCCTGCACCACCCCTCACATGTGTCCTGGAGGGGAGTCTGCAGCCCTGCACTGGCCAGCATCCAGGAGGTCCAGGGAATAAAGGACAGATGTGGAATTCCAAGGTCCTGGGTCTGAGCGCCACTTGCTTGTGTATTGGCTGTGTGATGTCGGCAGGTTGCCCAACCTTTCTGAGCCTTGGATTCTCTATATATGAAATGGGGATCCCAGCCACTCGCCTGCTGTGAGGCTTACAAATGAATGACCCTCATTCACAATGAATGCCCAGTGCAGGGGCATTTGTCAAGGAGTTTGGTTCTGAAAAAGCAGCCAAGACAGAAATCTCATGGTGTCAAAATTTCACTTAGCTCCTAAAGTGACCCCCGGTGTAAAGCATATGTGGCTTTGTGGAGGCTCGTGTGCAGGGCTCAGGCTGTATGAAAAATCTGTACCTTATAGCCTGGAGCCTGGTCAGGGGAGAGACACCATCTCGCGGGAATCCCTGGACACGAGACCAGGCGGGGTCAGCAGAGTGCATGCTGCCTGCCTGGGGTGGGACACGGCAGGCTCGTGAGCAGACACGTGGGGCAGAAGCGATGCCACGTTAGGCTGGCGGGTCCTCCCTCTCCCTCGAGTGTCTGTCCCTGAGCTTGCCCCAGTTGAGGGCACACGGCTGGGACTCAGTCCTGGTTCTTGGGAAGGGCTGCCCCGTTTCCCTGGGCAGCTGCGGCCCCAGGCCTGGCACCAGCACCCTCTGGGCAGTGGGGCTCCAGCCTCTTCCTGCTGGACTGGTTGCTGGGCTCCTGTTTCTGCCTCGTCCTCACCGTGGAAGCCCCTGGAAAGCCCCTCGGCTGTGAGCATTGCCGTGGCCAGGCCCCTGCCCGGAGGAGGACCCCCGTCAGCTCTTGCTCAACCTGGCCCTCTCGCTGGTTTCCGGCAGCCTGTTCACTGAGCACCTACTAAGTGTGTGCTCCGTGGTCCCTGGTGAGCACGAGCCATGGCCTCGCCTTCACGGTCCCCCGGCCCAGCGAGACAGATGGGTCAGCAGGCGGTTCCTGGCATGGGACAGTGTGCCTCAGTGGGTGAACACAGGCGCCCTGAGTCCCGGCCCCCTCCTGGGCGTGTCCCCAACATGAAGGCCCAAACACATTCCCCAGAAGTGTACAGAGGTCGGTGTCCAAGCCAGTCGGGGTGTCTGGGGAGGCTGCACAGAGGCCGTGAGAGCTGAGACATGGAGGGTGAGCCTGGGAGAAGGCAGGGAAGAGCGTTCCTGGGGGCAGGAGGAGCGTCGGAGCCCGGAGGCGGGCGAGGCTGTGGCCTGGCCCAGGTCAGCGCAGGCGGGCCTCCCGCCAGGCGGATGGTGGCGGGGAGAGTCTGGCAGGCGGGGGCGCTGGGACTTCACACCAGGCAGGCGGGGTCGGGGGTAGCCTCGTGCTTCAGGAGCTTCTCTGCAGCGCCGTCAGAGCCAGGGTGTGCCCCTTGGGTGCCACTCGCTGTGCCTCTTCCCCCTGGACATGGGGCCCGGCGCCCTGCCTCATCACTCAGGGCTACGCGCAGAAGCGTTTGCCCTGACTCCTGTCCCACCCGGAAGCCAGCAGGTCACCCTCAGACCTCTCAGGTCCCTCTTCCTTCTGCCCGTGTCCTTGTGAGCACAGCAGGCCCATTTGGCCGAGCTGCGGTTCTCGGGGGCTCCCAGGCTCGCCTGTGGCTGCTGTGACCCACCTTCCTGGAGGCCACGGGAAAACAGCACACTGGAATGTGGCCTCAGTCAAAGCAAAGGGTGTCCTGAGAGTCAAGGAGATTGTCCACGGGTGTGCACAGTGGCCCTGTTCCTGATCACCCCGAACTGGAACCGACCCAGATGCCGCCAGCTGGAGAGAGGACAAAGCAACTGTGGGCCCTCTTCGCGTGGAGCCCTGCTCAGCAATCACAGGGTGCCAACTGCTGACCACGCAGCTGCGGAGACAAATTTCAGAGACCTACCGCTGAGACAAGCCAGACTCAAGGGAGGGCACCTCCTTGATGTGCGGGAGACTGGCTCTGCGCTGAGACAGAGTGGCGTGGGGGCTGCTGGGGACTGGGGGAGGGGACAGGGGCGACTGTCCTGCACACAGGGTTTCTTTCTGGGGGATGAAATGTTCTAAAGTTAGTGGTGGTAGTTGCACAACTCCAAGAATATGTTAAAAACCGCTAACTTGTGTGTACACTTTAAATGGGTGGTTCTGTGGTACGTGAGTTATATTTCAATAGAACTATTATTTTTTTAAAAAACTACACTATGGTGGAAAATGTCAGATGCCCAGTGATTGCCCTGGTTGGGGAGGCTGCCTGTGACGGAGCAGGGGGCGCTGTGCGTGGCGGGTGGTTCTGTCTCTTGGTGGTATTTGGGTTTCACAGGCAGATGCATTTGCTGGACCTCGAGGCAGGTGCACCCAAGATCTGTGCCTTTCAGTGTGTGTAAGTTTGACCTTGAGGAAAAAAGGACCATAAAGAAATGTTGAACTGTAGATAATTATGCATAAGCTAAAACACTGAAAATGAAGTGTACGGATGCCTGCAACTTACTTTTAAATGCATAAAAAAGATGGATGGATGGATGCGTGGGGGCTGGATAGATAACACAGCAGGAGAAATAGAGCGAAATGTTAATTATAGAATCTTGGGGACGGGAATACAGGGTTTCTTTTTTTTTTTAAGGATTGGCACCTGGGCTAACAACTGTTGCCAATCTTTTTTTTTTTTCTGCTTTATCTCCCCAAACCCCCCTGTACACAGTTGTATATCCTAGTTGCATGTCCTTCTAGTTGTGGGATGTGGGACGCCGTCTCAACGTGGGCTGATGAGAGGTGCCATGTCCGCGCCCAGGATCCAAACCCTGGGCCGCCGCAGCAGAGCGCACGAACTTAACCACTCGGCCACGGAGCCGGCCCACAGGGTTTCATAGTATATTTTTTCTAAATGTTTGGAAAGAAAACAATAAAATTCCACCATGCTCCCACTAGAATGGCTTTTTTTAAAAAGGTGGAAAGTACCAGCTATTGGCGGGTTGCGGCATGGCCACTGGCAGCCGTCTAACCTGAGACACCCATTTTGGAAAAGATATTTGGCAATAATGACGGGAGGTAGGCATGCTCTCCAGGGATCCACCCACAGGATGGCTGACTGTGTCGCCTGAGGGGGCGCACAGGCTCCTGGCAGCATGGGCGTCAGAGCTGCACGCTGGAAGCGGCCAGATGCTCGCGGTCAGTGAAGAATTCAGTTGGTCTCTATGCACACAGCAAAATAGATACGCAAGTTCAGATGAAAGATCTACAAGGTGCAAAAAATAAGGAGGGATCTCACCACCAGGATTGAGTTGAAGAGGGCAGACACCACGGAGTTTATGCTGAGCGACGACCTTTCTATGAAATACAGAAGCAAGCAGAGTCGAGCTGTGCCGTTAAAAGGCCGCTGACCGCCGGCCCGGTGGCGCAGTGGTTAAGTGCACATGTTCTGCTTCGGCAGCCTGGGGTTCACCGGTTTGGATCCCAGGTGTGGACCTACGCACTGCTTGGCATGCCATGCTATGGTAGGCGTCCCACATATAAAGTAGAGGAGGATTGGCCGATGTTAGCTCAGGGCTAATCTTCCTCAAAAAAAAAAGAAGGCCGCTGACAGGTTTTCCTTTGGGGGGCTAAAGATGGAAGGATCCACGGGAGATTCCGGGGTGTGCACATCATCTGTTTTTTGACATGGTCCTGGATACAGAGTGTGTTCAGTTTGTGGGGAAAAAAAATCGTTGTGAGTTGTATGCTTATGATAAGTGTACTTTTTATGGGAATTACAGTCAAAATTTTTAAGTTAAAAAATTTAGGTATCAAGCCCAGGGTGAGAGGGGCTGTCAGCTTGTCTCGTCGTTCCCGGCAAAGTCAGGTTCATGCTGATAGTCCGGTTCTCCTCTTCCTGCAGGGCGGCTGCAGCCGGGCTCCGAGCACTGCAGCGGGGTCCGAGTGCGAGCTGAGGCCCAGGGGTACACCACGCTGCTTGTGAGCTACACGCGCGGCCACATCCACCTGAGCGCCCGCATCACCATCGCTGCCTACCTGCCCCTCAAGGTGAGCCGGCCCTGGGCCCTCCTGATGCCGTTATTCATTTGCTCCCACAGATTTTGTTAAAACCTTGATTGTTCAAAATAGCTTTTGGAACAGCTCTCTCCCCATGCTTTCAGAGCTGAAATCAGGGAGCGTGCAGAAGGAGTGGGGCCTCCCTGACGGTGGGCGTGCACGTGCATGGCACTCTCCACGGGGTCAGGACAGAAGGGGCTTCTGGTGTGCTCCAGAGTTACCCCGCAGGGTCTCCACGGAACCTGGCGTGGGGGCGACAGCCCTGGGTCAGGTCTGGGTCTGCTGCGCCTGACGTCAGGTAACCCTCAGGTATCTGAGCGCCCGTGCCCGTCTGTGGGTGGCGGGGGGGCACTCACATTCACGGCTCAGAGCCGCTGCTTCAGCTTTGACACTGACTCCCGAGCTTGAATCCAGGTCTGACACCCACTCTGAGGGCTGGGCTAATTTAATTTCTCCGGGCCTCAGTTTTCCTGCCTGTAATACAGCACCTAAATCAGAGGGTTGTGGGGAGGATTAGCTGAGCTGATGAGTGCAGTGGGCTGAGCACAGGGCCTGGGAGGTAGTGCGTGCACAGTAGGGGTTAGTTACCAAATGGGAATGAAAAAGAGCGGCCCTTCCTCAGAGGGTGGCCACACGCCTGCCGGGCACAGCAGGGTGAACACACTTGTTCCTGGCTCTCTTGAACCCTGCCTCTCCCCGGAGGCCTGGAGACCTGAGTAGGCTCCTTGCTCAGGAGGGTGGGAGGGCTTCCTGGGGGCGGTGGGCCAGGCGGGGTTTGCGAATCCTGGACGCCAGCATCGACCTCTGGGACAGCTCTGGTCCCCTGGTTTGTCACCGCCTGCTTGCTTCTCCCTCCCACCCGTCAGAGGCGAGCTCAGTGACATTGGGATCTTCCATCTCTGAACCCCTAGCCCTGGGCGTAGGGCCTGATGCAGAGCAGACACCAACCAAGGGTTTGGGTTTTTCTGTCGAGGAGTAATCGACATACCAACATTATGTTAGTTTCAGGTGTGCAACATAATGAGTTGATGTTTGTACATAGTGCAAAATGATCACTGTGGTAAATCTAGTCAACATCCGTCACCACAGTTACAGGTTTTTTCCTTGTGATGAGAACTTTTAAGATCTACTCTCTTAGCAACTGTCAAATATGCAATACAGTATTATTAATATAGTTACCATGATGTACATTACATCCCCATGACTTATTTATTCTATAACTAGAAGTTTGTACCTTTTGACTCTTTTTACCACTTTTGCCCACCCCACCCCCACCTCTGACAACCACCAATCTGTGCTCTGTATCTATGAGCTCCTTTTTTTTTTTTTAGATTGTTCCTATAAGTGAGATCATATAGTATTTGTCTTTGTCTGTGTGACATTTCACTTGGCATAATGCTCTCAAGATCCATCCATGTTGTTGCAAATGCCAGGATGCCTTATTTTTTATGGCTGAGTGATACTCCATTGTATATCTATGTGTGTGTGTATATAGCACATTTTCTGTATCCAGTCATCTGTTGACGGACACTTAGGTTGCTTCCGTATCTTGGCTGCTGTAAATGACACTGCAGTGAACACGGGGTGCATGTATCTTTTCGAGTTAGTGTTTTCATTTCCTTTGGGTAAATACCCAGAAATGGAATTGCTGGATCGTGTGGGAGTTGCATTTTTAATTTTTTGAGAAGGGTTGTTTTATTTAGAATGAATGAGTGGGAAAACATGTCCAGGGTTAACCCAGCCAGGAGCCCCCAGACCAAAATATATATGAATACACACTCTGCGCCAGTCCCTCTCTAAACCTTAGGAACACAATGGTGCAAAACTACCCAGAAATCCTTGTCCTCGTGAGCTGACGTTCCAGCAGAGACAGAGGTGGAGACACACAGTAAATGGACGAAGTAAGCGCTGTGTTTTGCACATTCCCGCCGTGCACACGGCGGGGTGGGGTGAAGGGTGATGGGGAGGGTAGCTGTTTGAACTTAGGCCAGGAGGAGGTGAGAGGGTGGGCGCCGAGGTGGGCCTGAGATCCTTAAGGTGGCAGCAGTCGGTCTGAGGAAGCCCTGCCACAGCCTTCTGTGAAGGGGAGCTTTTCCCCGGGACCCTGGGAGGAGGGTCTCAGGGCCCTTCCTGGGTGCTTCCCCGATGACCAGACGGCCTCATTATCTGGGTGTTTGGGCCGGAGCATCAGAGCCCAGCAATTGAGCTCACTGTCCCAAGGTGGGATTAAGAGTGAAGATAAGGTGGCATGTCCCCAGTCACGGTGGCTTCTGGTCAAACTATAGAAAGAGGATATGGGTTTCTTCTCCTTTTATCTTTCTTTTGCCTCAGTATCAGTTAACATCAGGATTATTTGCAAGAAATAAAACCCAAAATTGCAATGGTTTAACCAATAGAGAGTTCATTTCTCTTTCACACGAGAGGTCTCACACAGGGGTGGTATGGCAGCTCGAGAGTCATCAGGGACCCAGGTTTCTGTCTTTCCACTTCATCATCCTAGAATATGGCTTTTGTCTTCAAGGTTGCCTCAGGGTCTAAAATGGCTGCTGGAGCTCCAGCCATTATATCTACATTCCACATAGCCAGAAGGGGAAAAGAGCTTACCTCTCAGCTGAGTTAGTTCCCTGTAGTAGCCATGTCAGCAGTTTAAAAGAGCAGTTTCCACCAACATCTCATTGGCCAGAACTTAATCCGTTGGCCACAGCCAGCCGCAAGAGAGTCTGGGAAATATTTTAGCTGACAGTTTACCACCCTAGTAAAATAAAGTTTTTCTTGAGGGAAGAGGGGAGCATGGAAACTGGAAAGGTAGCTAACAGTCCTTGCTACAACCTGTGTTTGCTGGTCTGTCCATCAGTTTACTCTGCAGACAATCTGTGGCATTTTGTTGGTACAGGGCCCCAGCTGGGGAGACAGAGCTCTAGGAAGAGATCCCACACTCTGTGCTCTGGGAGGCGACTGGTCCAGGGGATGGCACACACTCAGACTAATGCAGTGAGCATAGTGGAGGGAAGGAAGAGTCCCAAGGGGGCTGTCCGGTGAGCACAGAAACAGGAGGATGGCACGGAGGCATCAGGGTTGGCTCGGGGGGCTAGAAGTAGAGTGGTGTACCTTGGGGTGAGAGCTGAGGCTGTGGCGGTTCCCTGGTCAGGTCAGGAGGGTCTTGAATGCCGGGTTAGGAGCTGGCTAGGCTGTCCAGCAGTGGGCAGCCGGCAGAGCTCAGGAGAACCACGAAGTCAGGTCCACACGGGAGACCACGGCTGCTGGTGAGAAGGCGAGCAGACGCATCCCGGAAGCCCGAGAGGGGCCCCCCCCCTTCCGTAGAAGAGGGGCCTCTGCACGTCTGTGGGTGCTGCC